>NW_017731434.1:586225-688940 GCF_001890085.2 Hipposideros armiger
CCGTCCAGAAGCCGGCGACTGATCTGCCTCGCCTGGGAAGAGCGCAATGATGGTGCCAACTTGGACCAGTGAAGCAACAGCCTCCACAACTAGACTGAAGAACAAAATGACAGCAACTTGTCTGTTCCCCTTCCCCCAATTCCCCAGCACTGTTCCCATCCCTCAATTCCCCAATAAAAATCTTAAAAAAAAATAGGCAAGATAGATGATAGATGATAGATGATGATGACAGATAGATAGACAGATAGAACAATATTAGCATAAACATGGTTTTTAAGTCTGAGTAACAGACATAGGGGATTATTGTACTATTCTCTTCCACTTTTGTGTGTATTTGGTTCTTTTAAGTGGTAGGATGGTTTGTGCAGTCAGAGATTGTTGGAGTCAAGGTTCCGGAAGAAGTGAGTTAAAAAGAAAGGAGCCAGAGCCCAGAGCATCTCTGATGGAAACTGAGAGGATGGAGAACATGAAGGAACTGCAGGAATTGATAGTAACAGGGTCTAGGGTGTGACCAGGGAGCTAAGTGACTCAGGGAAGGTGAAGGATAAGATCACTGGGAAAGAGGAGACAAAGGAACCCAGAGGTCAGGCCATTGTAATGATTATCTACATGGATAATAAAAGCACTAAGAGTAGTGTCAGAGAGCATGGCAGTGAGCAGTGACAATAAAACCTTCAAAAAACGAGGGACAGTGACACAGTGGAATAGCTCAAAAAACTGGTGGTTTTTAGAGGAGAAACCATTTGAAAGTAAGGAAGACACAGGGCCCCCTCTCACCCCATCACTACCCCCACCAATCTAGAGGTACAAGGAATATGAGAGAAAAAACAGCTTTCACTTAAGAGGGCTCTGGGAGAAGCAGTGTCCTCAGGAGAAGATTAGATATTAAGGGGGAAATTGTTCTGCTAAGAATCTAAATTAGTTGGTTACTGCACCTGAATGTTAAATTGGGCTATCCACCTCCCAGCAGTGAAAGTTTTATAAAAGGAGAAATGATAGATTATGTAGTCCTTCTGATCTGACAAAAGAAAACATATAATTTCTTCAAAGGAGAGCAACATTTCCAAAAATTCCGAGAATCTCTTTCATAGATTCATAATCATTTTTATATTCTCAGCCACTAGAACAAGGCTTGGAATGTAATCAGAGTACGATAAATGTCCGTTTACCCAAATTCATCAGATGCGGAGGTTCATAATGGAGAATGTCTTTAATAGCAGTTTTGAAGATAAAAAGCTTTTCTTAAACCCCTAAAATAGGGCATAGTCATGAGGTTGCTATTGATCTTAGTTTTGAATCTGAGATGGTATTTTCAAAAATGAAGCTAATTCTAAAATTAGCTTTACAGTTCTTTTTCTATAGACATGTATAATATATTATAAGGCACTGAGATAGTTAATGGTTTTTAGTATTCACTTTTATTCTTTCATTTTGAAGAGGAAAACCTGTCATTTAAAAACATGTAAATCTAGTTAAAGCTTTTCCACCATTTCATTATCTGAATGTAGTTGCAAATTCTGACTTAAAAAAACACTTATCAGAGGGAGACTCAACATCCCTCCCTGAACAGCAAATGAACATTCAATTAATACTTCAATACAAGTGCATTTTAAATAAAATTATACTTTATTGTTAATCTCATTCTTTACAAATGCAAATACCCAATACTAAAATCCAGAGAGTTGCCTCTCTTTTATTCTTTAGAGAAACAAGTTTTTTCTTTATTTATAGGGAAGACCTGAATTTTCTGAAGTCGTTACCAAGTTAGAAGAGTGTCTCTGCAACATTGAGGTAAGAACTTTAGCTTCTAAACTATGTTCATCAAAAAAGCTTTGGATATCCTAGGATGTTGGGGAATGCAGGAAAATGGTACTTCTGGAAAGAAAGTGCATGTGAGGGTCCATATCTCCATTCATATTTCTACCCTGTTAATTAAACTCCTAGGTGAAGTGGAATTGACTGTTTCTATGGACACAAAGGCAAATTCACAGTTAATTTGGGCCCTTCCAACAATAATCAGACAGGCAAATGAACATGGGCATACCCAGCTTAAAAAATTTATATGTAAAAATTTGAAAATATAACAAATATGTTAGAAGGTAATTATTTAAATCAATTATTTTCTATTTACAAGTTCCTACGTACAGTGAAACATAAGCTCAAATATTAAACCATTGTTCATTTATGTTCAACAAGAAGAGGAAAAATTATCATGAAAATTTGTGTATAAATGACTTAGGAGGCTTTGCTTTTATACCACACATATGTTGCATAAAGTGATGAATGTTAATTGTTAAGTTAATGGAATTCCCTTCTCTTAATTTCAAGGCACTGTTTGCTTTAATTTTCTCTGTAATTGCCTTAATTTTCTATACACCTGGGCAGGAGATAGCATTTGAAAACAGGCAAGGAAGTTGAAACGTGAGCACTAATTAAAAAATAATACTATATGTCCAAATGCAAATTAGTGCTGGAGGAGAGGCAGTGCACATCACAGGAATAGGCTGACATACATACACGTGCATATGAAAGGAAGAGGTAACAATGGGGGAAACAGCATTAGCCTGAGATTGAACAACTAAATCCCAAAGTGGAAGTATTCAAAGGAAGTTTTCTTTCCAAAAAAAAAAAATCTCAGGTAAGTCACTGGAACCAAGTCTCAATTGGAAAAGGGTCCCAAGTCTGCAATTGCAGCTGCAGTGAGTGGTCCTGTCTCCTGACTCTTTACTGAAACTTCTAAAAGGGAATTATGTAGAAGGAAGATTCAGTCTTTAAATAAAACATTTCCTTTCCCTCTTCTTCAGCCCTGAAACATACAAAGTGGGGAGAAGTAGTAGTATATTTGGTGGGGGGTTCAACAGACCCTACAAAAGCATCTGCCAGAGGCCTTGGATGTTGAAAGAAGGCTTTAGAGCTTGAGTTCCAAAAACCTTCTCACCTTTGAACTTTTGTGTTTGACAGGATAATGTTGATCGAAGCCTGGAGATATAGCCAGTTAGTTCAGAGAGTAGATTCCAAAAACAAGGACAGTGATAGGATGTGCTAAACTGGCTTGTCCTGTTATGGACAATCTCCTCTAGTGGAGAAGATGAATAACAATGGACAGTATGCAAAGAGAAATGCTGGACTGAGTTGCACTAATTAGTGGACCAGAATCAGCTCCAAGGGACTTAATTGTGGAGTTCCATAAGGCTCTTTTTAGTAAGTAGAGTAGACCAAGGTCAAGAGGGCACTGCTCATCACATCTACAGCTATAATAAAGTTGAAAGAGACAGTAAATATTTGAAAGCAGGACTCTAGAATATCTCGGGGGATAAAGTAATAAGAATAAATATAACAGGAATAAATATAATGTCACACACATAAAAAAAATAGTAAAAGTGTCACATGGTGCAGGTATGGTTTAGGAGCCATGAATGTTACTGGGGAATAAACTCTTTGTGAGATAGAATTCGCTGTCTTATTATAGACTAAAGGATGTGATCATTCTCTCTGTTCTGAGATGGCCAAACACAATAGTACCTAGTTATTTCCTGTTAAATGGATAATTAAAACTGGCCACAAATTTTAGAAAAGAGAGAGCAGAATGGTGAATGGGTTGACAATCATGGATGTGAAAACCAATTAGAGGAACCAGGGATGCTTGTCCCAGAGAACAGTAAACTAGGATGTGCACAACAGCTGGTTTTAAACATCTGAAGAACCATCATATGGCAAAGGGATGTGCTTTGTTCTCTATGGGCCAACAGGCAGAAAAGAAGCGCAATAGATTTGGTTTATTTTGAGAACTAACTTTCTAATGGTCAGAGATGTCCTAAAATAAGTGAACGGATCTGAAGGCAGTGCATTCCCCATCACTGGAGGTTCCCCCATCAGCCTGCCCAGCTGACTTGAAAATGATGCACTAAAGAGATTCGATCATTGAAGAGTTTAAAGGTTCCTTGCAGCACTGACATCCCATGATTCTCAGAGCTTTACTTAGAAATGGCTTGGCTACCATGAAGAACCTATAATTTACATATATATATATATTTTAAAAAACTAAAGTCTACTGTCTACAGGTCTTATGAAGTTATAATGTCAGAAGCATTAATATTCTCAAGTTAGGTAAAATGCATAAATAGCAAGGTTGTCAAAAATTCAAGAAAACGACTCTCCTATTTTCCTATTCTCTTTTTCAATTTCTTCCCTCACACTCTTCTATTTTTTAGCTATGTTTAACTATTTGTAACTATTTTTTTAAGTCTCTCACAACAACTCTATTTAGCCCTCATGCTTGCCAGACATGAAAGCATCCTTCATTTTATAAAATAGACATATTCTTGGAAAAGTCTGTATATCCATTTTTTATGTAAAGAGAATAATTTTAAGCCACAGTTTAAAGGAACTCTGCCATGAATTTTAGCACCATAGTAAAAAACATAGAGAATCTTTTAACCATTAATAATGACCTTCTAAATATCTATTTCATGAATCTGATTTGAGCCTGCTCTGTTTTCTGAGAAATGAGCATAACTTTAATAGGCCAGCTCTCAGCATAGAACTAGGTCAAAAAAGTAAATTAAGCTAGCCAGATGTTGCCATCCGAGGCTGAAAGAAAAACCCAGAAGTAAGCCAAGAAGAATAGAACTTAGACTATGAGAAACCCTAGAATAGAAAGTTAAAGCCATAGTCTATTTTATGCCCTTGAGCCTGTTAGGTTTATTACATGATTGAAACTCTCCTTCTTCATTCAGGTGATGTCTCCAGCTTCGAGTAACAGCAGTGGGTCTCTCTCACCTTCCTCTTCTTCTGATTGCCTGGTGAGCCGTGGAGGACCTGGCCGGAGCCATGTGGCAGCTTTACGGAGTCGTTTTGAATTGGAATATGCTCTAAATACAAGGTCTTATGCTGCCTGGTCCCAAAAGTAAGTGATAATCTCAGCAACTGCCTCACAGTCAAGTCAAATTCCAGAATCTCATCAAGAGAGTCACCCAATTTGATTAGTATCAACGGGATTTACCACCCTTGTGGTAAACACTGAAAGAGGAGTTTTTTAGCCCATTTCTTATAACATTATGACCAAAAATTAGAAATGTTATTATTTACTAGTTTAGGTCCTCTAAGTTTGAAGTAACAACAATTAACTCTAGCTTAAGCAACAATTGTCTAGCTACAGCAACAAAAGGAAATTACTGAAAGTATTCTGGGGTTATCTTATGGAATCCAAGGAGGAATTTCTTTTGTGGGAACCAAGAAAGAGCTTTGCAGAGCTGAGTGCTAAAACTGAGTGCCAAATCTGAGGTCAGCATTCTAGAATTACCAAATGATCCAGCAATTCCACTCCTCGGTAATACCCAAAATAATTGAAAACAGGTACTCAAACAAATACTTTTATTCAAATGTTCATAGCAGCACTATTCACAGTAGCCAAAAGATGGAAGCAACCCAAATATCCATCAATGGATGAATAGATAAATAAAGTGATATCCATAAAGTAGAATATTGTTCAACCATATAAAGCCATCAAATGAAAGAAGCCAGACACAAAGGTGTCACGTATTGTGTGCCTTATTTATATGAATATCCGGAAAAGTGGGTTAGTCACTTCAAGGCTGTCCTAACAAAATACCATACTCTGGATGGTTTAAAAAATAGAAATTTATTTTTTCACCGTGGAGGCTGGCACCATCTTGGTGACAGCATGGTTGGGTTCTGGTGGGACTTGCAGATGGTCAACTTCTCCATGTGCCCTCACGTGGCAGAGAGAGCTCTGGCATCTTCTTCTTTTTTTATAAATTCACCAGTTCTATCAGATCAGGGCTTCAGTCTTCTGACCTTGTTTAACCTTAATTACCTAATTAAAGGCCTGTCTCTAATACAGTTATGTAAGGGTTAGGATCCAACATATGAATTTGGTGGGATGGGGGACACAACTCAGTCTATAGCAATAAGTAAATCCATAAAAGCAAACTAGATTGGTGGTTGCCAGAGACTGAGGGGAAGGGTAAAATTTGGAGTAACTGCTTAATTGTACAGGAGTTTATTTTGGGTTGATTATAACATTTTGGAATGAGAAGTGGTGGTTGCAAAACATTGTGAATATACTAAATGTCACTGAATTGTTTACTTTAAAGTGATTAATTTTATGTTATGTGAACTTCACCTCAATGAGAAAAAATAAACCAAAAAAAAAATAATAAATAAGCAAAGGGGCAAGTCAGAAAAAGAGAAAAAAAAATAGTTCAGTATTCTTCCATAGTGAGCTCTGCCATTTTCATGACCCAGTTCTGAGTAAACAGGCTCTTTGTCTCTCAGTTTAATTGTAAAGTTTCAAGGAGAGAGCTATCAGTCATCTGTTGCCATAATAATCCTATATAAAACCCACACCAAAATTCAGGGATATACAAACATAAGCACTTATTTCTTGCTCATGTGTCTGTGGGCTGGTTTCAGGTGGGCTTGACTGGGAGCTGCAGATTGTATCCAGGTATGCTCCATCTGTCTCTCATCCCCTTTGGACTAGCACACACCTGAGGCATGTTCTTCTCATGGAGAAAGGCTAGGAACTCAAGAAGACAAGCCCAACTTGATACGCACATTTAGATCCTTTGTCCAAGTTGCATCCTATGACATTCCATGGGCAAGTCACTTAGCTGAGTCCAGCATCCATAAGGAGAGAAAATACACTCAGCCTCTAATGGGAGGAACTGCAGAGTCACATGGCCAAAGGCATTGATATAAAAAGCGTAATGAAATAGGAATAAATGTAGTTTGCCACAAACAATAATATGATTGGCTCTTTTGGATCAAATGGCCACCTTTGTTCTAAGCAAGTATGGTTAAAATAGGGTCATATTTCATAAATACAAATGTGGTGGCTGTGGGCCCATGTTCTAAATGGGGAGTAGAAAAGGCAATCACTGTGAGCCCAATCGATACCCCAGAAAGTATGCACTACAACCCATGGGAAATCAGAAAAGCCTGGCTTAAAATCTCCATCCTTCCACATGAACTCCAGAGCATTTGCACATGAGCCATTAGCCATGTTCCATCATCAGAGTAAAAATATTTATCTTGAAAGTGAGGAAAGATTTTCTGGAGTTAGCAAGGATCTGATGACATCTACAAATTGCCACTGTAGCCATTTTAGTGTAGGTATTCCTGGTCTAGTGAGAGTTGCAACAGCAGCTTTGGAGAAATGGGAATCTGAATCATGAAGCCTTTAATTCAGGAATATTATGAAATGAAGTATCAGCAGGTTTGATTGATAACAAGGCAAACTGGACACAATCCTTTATTGGATTCCAATCTCTCCCATAATATTATAAGGGGCTTGTAGGCCAAGATTAGATTAGGTTCGGTCACAATATCATCTTCCAGTCCCATCTTTTCTTCTTATTCTTTGCTTGTGGTTTTTAAAAGTAATTCCCTGAACAGTCAGGTTTTGACATTTCCAAAGCACAGTCACCTGAGGTTTGTCCACTTGAGGCAGGGGTTAAGAGGATGAGCTGCAAAGTCAGACATATCTGAGGTTCAATCTTGGATTTGCCATGTACTGGCCCAATGACAATGACCTTGGGCAAGTTACCAACCAGCTCTTAGGATGGTTATTGGGAGAGGCAGTACTGTCGCAGGAGTCAGTGATTGATTGAAAGATACCAGCAGACTCAAGCAAAGGATACAAGTTCCTGAAATGTAGGTAAGTCTCACAACTTACAATATGTAGACAGCTACACAGCATGGGAGGCACACTGGCACTGCCAATTAGGTGAGGTGGAGCTGACGGGCATGCAGCTACTCTGGTGTTCAAGAACCCAGAGGGGTACACCATTCCTCATAAAACTGCTTGAATGGGGTGGGGAAACCCCATTGGGTTTTTTGAGATGTTCCCTTTGATATTCTCATAAGGTTTTTTGTACATTTCTATCCCTTCACAACTGTTATAGAACTCTGATAAGCATTTTGTCTGTCTCCTTGTTCTCTTAACAAACTAGTACACCCTGAGTATTTGCTGTGAGGGTACATTGAAGGTCAGTTCCTTTGTTGTATCGTCCCTCTAGCGAGCACCGTCTTTGGACTGCTTGAAATCAACTCCAGAAATCGTTGAAGCATTTAGCTAAGCTGTAAGATGCACCAAGATAAGAATCATGTCTCTTATTTATAACTGTACCCATAGTGTCTAGCAGTGTGGTTGGCATAAAGTCAATATGTAATAAATATTTGTTTCATGAAAAATTGGATAAATTGGCTCCATAAATCATAATTATTATTAACTTGGAGCATAATCAGTGAATCAGCTTTAACTACTTATTCTATTTTTCCACCTAAGTCGCTATCACTACTGAGCATATACTGCATGCTGGGCACTATTTTAAACACTTCGAAGAGTCATCTAAGTAACCTAAGGAAGTAGTTATTCCAACTTTTTTAGACGAGGAAACTGTGGCTCAGGAAGGGTAAGCAGTTTTCCTAAGTTTCTGGAAGCAGAGTTGGAATTCTCATGCCGGTCTCTCCTATGCTTTCTGAATTTCTCTGGCACAGGAGGTGGCACTTTTCAGAAACTTGATACGTTTTGCCAAGTGTATCTGCTAGACTTCTTCCAATTTCTCATGGAAGTTGGTCAGGGAAAGAATTCAGCTACTCCTCCCAAGCCTGCTTTTGCAGCTTGTGTGTATGAAAGACAGAGCAAGTGAGACCAGAGATCAATAGGTTCTTCAAGTCAAAGAGCCCGAGGATGTGGGAGCTAATGGACTGACTCCAGCAGGGACACAAGTTTAACAGCCTGAAAGACAGTGGCTCTCAACTTTGGCTGCACACTAGAGCCCCCTGGGGAGCTTTTATAAGCACCAGTGCTCAGGACCAATTAAACCAAAATTCATGGGGGTGGCACCCAGACATCAAACTCTTTTAAATTTCCCAGGTGATTCCAATATACATCAAAGTTTGAGACACACACTAGAATAGAATGCTAGAATGCTAATTTGGCAGTCACTCTGTGGGGAGGGGATGCAACTGATGGGATAAACAGAAAAAGAAAGTGAGAGAAAAGGTGAAACAACAGCTGTGACTGAAGGGGACCATTTTTTGAAGGCTGATTACCTGTGTGGTCTGCCCTAAAAGTCCTTACAATGTTCTAGTAACCTTTAATCTGAGAGGCATTCTAGCTAACTCATTAAAATCACACAAGGTGCCTACTTTAGCCTGGCATCATGCTTTAAAAAAATGGGTACAAGCTTTGACCCATAGTCTCAATTCTAGGCCTCAACAGTGCCCCCAACAAATGTCTTTAAAGCAGTGCATTTATTTTTCAACTTTGGTTATGAAGTTTCAGCCTATAGTTTTCTAATGCTTTATCTGATGGGGGCTTGGGTTGTTTGTTTGCATATTTATTTTTAATGTTTATTATTTTCTTTCATCAAATAAATGTCAGGGTGCAAAATTGTATCAGATAGTTTCTCCACAGGTAATAGGGATTCACTAATTCCTACTGAAACTACAAATTGATGAAATCTGAGATTGAGGAAGGCATGCCTGAAGTCCTGCCTCTTCTAAAATATTTTGTGTCTCTAGATATATTTAGCAAACTAAGCATGTGGCATTTGCTCCTCCCACAAGGCATGAAATCTTCCATCTTGTACATGGATTACATCCTATAAATTTGGAAATGACAAAGTGATACACCACCTTTCAGATGAGGGAACCAATTAGTGTTTGTGTGGGGCTGGGCTCTGAGAATAGAATGCTATGACCTAGTTAGGAGTCCGGGAGAAGAAAACCAGAGACCCAGAGATGGGAACTGTAAAACAGATACATTTGGAATTAATTTCTCACATTACAAAAGAACCCATCAAAGTGTTGCCTAAAATAGAAACCTTGTCTCCATATACTTAAAATGAAATTCAACTTACAAAGTTGAATGTGAGTTATAAAAGTTTAATTTATACACAGTTTGTCCGAATCACAACAATTGTGTAAGATGATGAAACTGATGTTCCTAGAAGGAATGAAAAAAAGACAGCGATGAAGGGATCGTGTCCATTTGCTTTCGTGGAGCAGGATGTTTATCGCGTAAAACCAGTCATGCCTCCTCCTCCTTAGAACCAAAGATCAAAGACTTCCCTTTTAATGCCACCTGTCCTGTGTGCTTCTTTGTACGGCTGCTCTCCTCAGCCTCCTTAAATGTTCTCTTTTCTTCCAATCCCTTCTTCACCCGAATTTATGTCTTTTGTCAGCTCACCAGTCAGCAGTGTCAGCACCCTGCTCATGACCACATTAAACTCCTGCCACCTTGCTTCTGTCTTCTTCAGGAGTTTTCTTGTGATTTCATATAATCAGTGGCTCCAACAATCTCTCCTTCCGCCTCTCCCTTTCTCCCTCCCCCTCACATACGTTATACACACATACATACATACATGCACGCACACAAAGTTAGCCCCAGATATACCCAACCATGACTGATCTGCTTCCTTTGTACAATCTTTAACTTCTCTTCCCTTCCAACCTTCCCCAAACCCTAATCCACTTAACCCACTACTGCCAGCATAATCTCACTTCTGTAGTACCCCAAGTATATCATGACCCTACTTTAAAACCATCAGCAATTTTCCATTGCCTCTAAAATTAAGTGAACTTATGTCATCCTGAAATCCAACTACACACATTTCCAGTTTTAACTCCCACTGAACATACGTTCCACAGGTTCTAGATGAGAGTAATATTGTCACTCCTCTTCTCAAATGTGTTCTAGGATTTTTAGAACTGTGTGAGGCATTTTTTGGTAGTCCCAGTGATTAGAGAGGTGCTACTGATGTTTAGTGGGCTGGGGCCAGAGTGTTGAACTTCCTAAATGTTTTGGACAATCCCACAAAATAAAGAATTATCCTGCACAAAATAGCAATAATGTCCCTGGTGATGATGCACATTGTAGAAGTTATATGATTTTCCATACACACCCTATGTTTTACTAACTGTCAACCTATCCCCACCTTTCAATTTTTAACCTTGACACTCCCCCCAATCCTGTCAAAATAATAATCAGCCTTCAGTAACATCTCACTGAGCTTAAACACTGTCATGAGGGAGCCTTTTCTGGGACCACACCATCCCCACCCGTGCCTATCAGGACCACAGCACTTTGTGCCACTTTAAGCACAACACTAAGACATTATTTTGTCTTATATTGCAATATTTATTTTTTATTCTCCATTAGCTCATAAATAATTTAAGGACAGAAATGTTCTTCTCTTTTGTTTTTATTCAGATGCCTACAATATCTCATTTATTATTTAACTGTATGTGGTAAATGTTATTTATAATAAATTAGGGGACTCATTAGTTGGGCTATGAATGCCATGCTTTGTATTTCTGCATTTTAAATGAGTAAAACTCTGGCAGTCAGTTTTTGACCCCTACCTTCCTGTCAAGTTCAAATCCATTGTTACCCAAAATTAGTGAACCACCAGATAATTCAAACTTCTTCCCACTGTACTCTCTCACTATTAGGGCCTTAAATGTCCAACTATTTCTTTCAATAAACAAAACAATAAAAACGTGGGTGCCTGAAATGTATGAGGAAAGAAGTGACTGACACCTTCCTTCCCAGTATATTTGAAGGAGGAGAGGTCCCCTTGAGTTGAGATAGGACAGGTTTCATTGAAGAGAAGATGATGGGGATGTATTTCAGGTCCAGAGAGCAGGATGAGCAAACATAAAATCATTTTCATGGATTTTCTTTTTCCTCCTTCCTAAAAAGAATAGGCATCCCTTTCCCAACTGATCTATAATAGTAGTGCTTTCCTATATCAAGGATCTACACTTAGATAGGCCTGTTTTCAGGTTTTCTATTCTGTTCCATTGTGATATTTGTTTATCCCTGTGTCAGTAGGATACAATTTAAATGATAACAGCATCATTAAAAGTCTTGATATCAGGTAGGGTATGTCTCATCTTGGCTCTTCTTGATTATGCATGGATTTTTACTCTTCTGTACAAACGTTATAATCAGCTTGCACTTTAAACACACAAAAAAATGAGATTTTGTTTATAGATATTTTAAACCTACAGATAAATATAGGAAGATTTGACATCTTAATATATTGAATCACTCTTCCCATGAACATAGTTCATTTGGTATTTGTTTGTACAGAAAGTACATTTTTGTATAGATGTTCCTTAATATCTTTTAGTTAGACTTTGATGTTCTCTGTGAGGTTCTTATACACCTCATCATATTGATTGTTACATTCATTGTGATTGCTGAAATAATTAGAATTCACTGCTACCACATTATTTAATTCTTTCCAGTTGTTGGTTTTTTGGTTTTTTTCCTCAACCTATTCTTTTCTTGTTTTCCTTTGGACTATTTGAATATGCACTCTGTTTTTCTATTCTTTAGTGGGCACCCTAGAAAATTTAAAACATTATTTAACTTAACAAATTCTATATTTAGTATATTTGTCCTACTCCCAAACAAAAGAGATCTTAGAGCATTTTAGTCACAAATCATTCCTTCCTGAATTATATATTTTCTGACCTTATTTTAGTTTCATCATGATATTTTAATTCCACAGCTTAGATATTATTGTTTTATACAGCTAGGCTTTCTTTAGACCTACCAATATTTACTGTTTCATTGTTAATTATGCTTACATTTCACACCTTCTTCCTAGATCATTTTCCTTTTCCTCAAATGCATCTTTAAAAATTCCTTTAACATCACTCTATTAGAAGTAAACATCTGAAAACACCTTTATTTTCCCTCTTCCTTGAAAGCTATTTTAGTGGATATGGGATCAGAGGTGTTTAATTACTTTTCCATTGTACCTTCACGATGCATTCCACGTGTTTCTGACTTGTTGCTGTTAAGGGTACCATTGTATTTGGTATCGCACAATTTAACTATGTATGCATAGTTCTGAATTTAGTGTACTTATCTTGCTTTGAATTTATCTGGTGCACAGAACCCGAGGATTGGCATCTTTCATACATTCGGAATAATTTTTGGCCACTACCTCTTTTAATGTTTCTTTACCCCCATGTTCTTTATTCTCTCTTTTGGGAACTCCAGAAGTATTTCAGATTTTTCTCTCTCTGTTTTTCAAATTTCTCAATCCTTTTTCTTTTACATATATTTCCTACCTGTTACTTTCTCTATGCTGCTTTCTGGTAATTTCCCCAACTCTATTTTCCAGTTCACATGTTCTCTCAGCTACATCTAATATGTTGTTCTGTTTATTATATTTCTATTGCAAGTCATTTCTAAATCCTGTTCCATTTCTAGAAGTTTAATTATTTTATTTATTTTTTTTGCAATTTGACTACACAGTTTTGTTCCTTGCACATGCTTTTAATTGATTCTTTTTCTTTATTCAAACATATTTATTTTATGTTCTGTATCTGAATGATATTTCTAACCCGTGCAGTCTTTATAGGCTTAATCGTGTGGTGTCTTGTTTCTGCTAATCCTTGCTCTTGGTTTCATCATGTATTTAAAGATCTTTGTTCCTAATTTGAGCCAATGTTCCTTAGAACTGTATCTCTGGCAGTTTTTCTTGGTGTTTGTGTGTGTAGGTGACTTCACAAATGATTTGATTTTGCTTTTGCTGGTTATCTAGGGACACTAACCCCTCAAGACCACTTTAAAACTTCAACTTGGAGTTTTTTGTAAAAAAAAATGTAGTAATATTTTTGTTCTAAAACTGTATCTGTGTGGGTTTATGAATGAAACTTCTCAGGTATATATTTTATTTCTTATTTTTCTCACCTTGCCTGGAGCCAAGGATGAAATAGGGCACTTATTCTCTGCATCTCCCTGTATAGAGTGGATTTAATTTTTCCTGGATCACCCTGGGGTTGTTGTTTGAGGATTTAGGTTTATACTGGGATTTATATCAGTGTTTCTTATCTGACCTCCCACTTTACTTGGGCCCATGCTGTGTTTCCCTGATGTGGTCCAATAAAATTCAAGCTTTAGACCAACAAGAATCAATATGAGAGTGTCTTCATAGCACTTACATCCACTTGAAATTATAGTTTTATCCAGTCATTTGCTTGTTTTATTGGTGTCTCCACTAAACTGTAAACATCATGAGGGCATAAACTCCTTCTCTCCTTTGTGATGCTGTATCTCAGATACTTAGACCAGCATCTGGCATATGGTAGGTACTAAATGCCCATTTGTGAAATAAGTGAATGATCATGATAAGTCCTCACAAACATGCCATTTAATCCTCACAACAATCTCGTTAACTTGGCATCATGATTTCTATTTTTCAGGAAAAACAAAACAAAACACTGAGACTCAAATAATTTAATTTATTTGAAACTACATAATTGCAAAATGGTAGTTAATAGTTGAATCTGGGCCTGACAGGTAGTGTTTTCATTATACCATACTGTCTCTAGAGACTAAGCCTCACCAACATGTTTAAACCATCTTTAAGAAGCAGAAACATCTAGCCTCTGGTTTTGGCTTTGAGGGTAATCAGCAGGGAACTATCCAGGGTGCTGGCCTCCCTCCCTCTAAAGCTCTGCCAGATCCAATGGAACACAGTGCACTCTCAGTCTATGGCCAATGCAGCCCTGCACAGAAATTTCCCCTTCTCGCTCTGACGACCTCTAATACTAGCCACATTATCCAAGCTTATGCCTGCTCATAACAGATTTTTATAATCAGCTGCCTGCGCTGATATAGATCTAGCCTGAACACAGCAAACTTCACATCTCCTGCCTCATTCAGCAGCATGCCAAGACGGAACCCTGCCCTCTCTGTCTTCTTTAATCATGTCTCTGGAAACCAGCCTGACTCCCTGGCCACATTTTGAAAACAGCAGAAACCAATTAGAACATACAAAAGAACAAACTCTTTCCCTTTAGACAATTGGGGATTCGTTTTGAGGATAACTCTACTTTAGTATGATTTCTTTATTAAGTACATTGTAAAATTGGACTTTTTTTCATTTCCTCTTAAATATACTCTCTACTACAGTAGTCAGTTACATCCACTGTATGTTTTTGAAAGAATCTTTTAGCTGACATTTTGGGGCAACAAATAGCCTGACTATCTAATGATGAGGGCTTCATGAGTTTTTCAATCCTGGAAATGAAGAGTAATACTTGCCTTGCTAACTCATAAACATAATGAAAGCCCAGAATCTTTTAGATGATTTTACATAGAAGTATTTTAAGAGTCATAAATTTAGGGAAACAATAACAAGACAGCATCTTTGGTTTTCTAAACTGTTTCTTTACTTATTAAAGAGTCTTGATTTAAAATCTGACATCTATTGAATTTATAGAAGACTTCGGTTTGTATCAAAGAACCACATTACTATCTAACTCTCATTTCAGCAGTGCCTTCTGAGCTGATAGAAAGTGTTGCCTTACTAACTCACCTGACTTAAGTTATATAGGCCTTGCTCATGTTGTTTGTATAATGAACAGAGTAAGACATTACTTGCCTGATCTAGGTACAAGACAACTCTTTCTCTAGGATAGTTATCATAACCTATGGAACATATCATTTTTGTGACATTCACTTACTAAAGTTCAGTTATCAAGGTCATTAAGTGTTTGCACTGGAAAAATATAAAAGGCAAAAGAGAGCAGCTAGAATCTAAGCAAGTGCCATGATGCCTACAAGTTGCCTTTTACTTCTTTCTTTTTAAGCTCAAATCTTCTTGAGGTGCCCATAATGTTTTCTAATAAACAAAAACAGAAAATTTCTTAATGTCATGGGGCATGGGGTTGAGAGAGAAAATATCTAGCTATTCACATTGATGTGAGGGTATGAAAGTATTTGGTACACGTCCTCATTATGTCCCTGAATGTCATCTAATAAGGAGGGGAAGTTAAAGATAGTGGAGAGGGGTCCTGCAGGAAGTTAAAACTATTTCCAAGAAGGACCAAAAAAAAAAAAGCATAGCCATCTATTTATATTTACATAAAACCTCTTCACTACGGCCCCAAGGTGCGCTATAGTGAAATAAGCAAACAATTCCCATATGCACACATACACACAAAAAGTGAAAGAAGACTATAAATTGATTGCTAGTGCCCTCTGCTTTTCATGCTGCTGATATCCTAAAAATAACCAGAATTGGAAAGTATCTATGCTGAAATGAGATAGCGCTCTATATAAGAACTCCCTTTCAGCTGACGTGGACCTCAAGTCATTGTGTTAGTGGCTCTTTTCTAGTCGCCTTACTCTCTAGCGCCACCTAGCAATCAGTTGACAAATCATGCTCAGGGCCTCCAGCCCCTTTGGCGGCTATAGTGAGAGAGAGGTTTGGGGTTTTCAACGGAACAAAGCGATTCAGCTTAAAGTTAATTTAGGGGACGGTAAAAATTTCCATTCCTTTTTTTCGGTCCCTTGCCTTTAAAACGCACCTTTAGTTTAAAACGGGCTTTTCCCATAAAAAATGTAAAAGAAAGAACATCAAACAAAATATTCTGTTCAGAAAGAGGAAGCAATGAAAAAATGGGAAATTAACAAAGTGAAGATATGAGAAGACCCCCACGTCTGTAAAAGTGGCACCTTTTTTATAAGCTTGAAGGACCTGGATTTATTGTCGAGCATAAAGGATTTGCATGAAAAGAGTGAGCGAGTGACATATTTAGGTTACAACATACGCACTTGAGAGAATGAGATGCAGCTCTTGCCACGGCTATTCTAATGGTATAATTTCGTGTTCTTTTCTCTCCTTCAGTAGTGCTTGTTAGCATCCTAAAATGAGCTCCCTCGTAACCCAAAAGGCCAGCCAGAGTGCACATTCCTCTTCAAGCGTTTTGTAATACTAATTAACTAATTCCCAGCCACAGTGAAGGGAACCTGCAAAGATTCGCCAGAGGCAAACCGCTAAATAAACGGTGACAGATTTCTCCGTTTTCAATTAGATGAAATGACATATTGGGACAACGAATAGTCTGACTTTCTAATGGTGAGAGTTTTATGAGTTTCTCCTTCCTGGAAATGAAGAGAAACCTTGGCCCTTTCTTCATTCATAACTAAAAGAAGGGCCCAGCCCCACTCTTGTGTCCATCAAAGCACACAGATCCTGCCGTTGGCACTGACATTCACTGTGTACCACTAAAAGTAAGACTTGGTCTGAAAATGCTGCTTTGGAGACTGTTTCTCCTCCACTGAAACGTCTGACAGGACACAGCACAGGGACCAAAGAGAACAACCAACCTAATTAAATCTGTACAGGCAGCGCCCTGTGCTGTTCAGCAGCCTGACTCTGGCTCTGGCTCCGCCCTGCTCCCTCCTGACAGCGTTAGTGCCGCGAATCTCTTGCTAGCATGGCAACTGTTGCTATGTTTGAAGTAATAAGAAGTGGGTGATGGTGGTGTCTCTGTAATGATTCAGAGACAAGAGCAATGATTTCTAAATAGATTTCTGAAGCAGCTCTTACAATGGCGGTGCACAGTTGAACAGATTTCATTCCTCATAGATTTTTTTTGCTGCTTTTCACCTTTATCACCCCCTATGTGGACTCAATCTAACTCTTTTATATAATGCAAAAATGGCAACATCTTTCCTATTACTTGCTAGTATTTGAAACAGGAAGTTTCCTGTTAAAGAAGATATTTCACAAGTCATTGTTTCTTATTACCTCCTTAGAAACTGAGATTGAGTTTTTCTTGATATTTAGGTAAACAGCTAATCCAGCCTGAAAAAAATTGTGAACCCAGGAAATAATAATCCCTGTATTAACCAAAGTGGAGTGCAAGCCATCCACCATTAATATTTACACTATTAGCTGAGCATTTTCTACTATGGAGCAGATGTTTTAAAAGGCCTCAATTGCAAAGAAGTACAAAAAAAAATCACTGGTAGATATATGTTTACCTTCCTGCATTTTCTTCCAAATACACAGAAAAAAATGAAATCGTTTTAGGCCTTAATCAGGCACCTATTTGCCGGCCAGGGTTAATTTCCCCCCTACTTGTCACTGGATGCTAACATAGCCTGGGCCCTAGAGGAGATATGATTGAGATAAGACCATGTGCACTGATGGTAATATTAACCTAGCCAAAAAAGAAAAAAAACAACAGAAGACACGTCACATGTTTTTATCACTTACTATGTTCCAGACACTATTGTGCATTTTTTGTATTCCAGTTGTAGCATTGACTTATCACAACTCTCCTGCACAGTAGGATTTATTTATCAATACCTCACAAATGACAAAACCAGAGCACAGAAGGATAACTGACCTGCCCAAAGCTTGACAACTAGTAAACAGCAGGGCCAAGGCTAAGCATAGATCAGCCTGACTCCAAAGCCCGTGATCTTTTCACTGCTTGCTGAGCTGCTATAGAATGAGACAGGGAGCTGCTCTCAGGCTAATCAGCCTTGTCCCATAGGCAAGTCTCTTCCTGCCCTGGGTTTCAAGATTCCCATCCACACTGAAGCATGTGAACTGGATCGTTGCTATTTAAGCTTCAGCATCACCTAGGACCTTATTAAAAACTCAGGCTCTCGGGTTCCACACAGACCAACTGAATCACAATCTGCATTTTAACAAGATTTTAACTGGTGTGAATGTACATTAAAATTTAAGAAGCAAAGGACTTGCCAGTCACTATGGACCCTTCTCCTTCTAGCGCAAGTATATTTAGAATGTTGTCCCTCTTATCTCTGTATTTCTAGATCCTACCCCCTCTTCCAATGTTATTACCAATGCTCCCTGTATGCATTCCTAATCCCATCCTTACATTTGATGGACAGATTTGTCTCTTTTCTAAGAAAAGTTTTATTTATTTTAATTTGCTTACCAATTTTTAATATCATGCCTATGTTGTGTACGTTCCTTGAGGGGGATACCCACCCATGCAAAATAATTTTATACCTGCGATACCAACTGGTATAGTAGTACATACACTACAGAAAATATGTTGAAAGAAATGTTGAATAAATCATTATCTTAATTTAGTTACAGATGTCATAAAATACTCTCCATATTATCTATTATGAAATTTCAAGGCAAGCACCCTCCCGGAGTTCTTTAAATATGGGCCCAAAGAAGCTTGCAAGTAGGACACATGACAAGAGTAATTTTCAAACTTTCTCACTGCTCCCCCTATCTTTTTAACACATAAGTGCATGCAAGATTCAATTAAGATCAAGTTCAACTTCAAAATCTCCTCTAGAAAGCCTTGCTAGCTACCCTCAACTGGTTAGATACCTGTCATGTTTATTGCTGTCTTATCCTGTGCCTAACACATCAGAACATGAACACTACGTTATAATCATTATAAGTATGTCATCTGCCCCCCTACACACACACACACACACACACACACACACACACACATGCACACACGCTGTATACTCTTTTTAGTAAGGAGTATATTATCTTGCCTGGTTTTTGCAAGAATTGGAGAAAATACATATAAAACATTATCATCCTTGGGAAGTTTGTGTTGTTTTGTTTTAAATTACAGATAATGGTCTAGTATGTCATAGTTCTACCCAGAGATGGACAAACACTTTTCTGAGGCTGAGAAAAGACAGCCTATGTCTGCCTGGAACTCAGAATCTTAATTCAGACACTCTTTCCTTTTTATCACTTATTCTTTTTGAGATAGTGGGACACTCCTTTCTGTCTTCTATGGCAACTTTATCCATATATTCTCATAGCTTTTTCTCACCTATCTATACTGCTTGTTTGTCAAATTCAACAATGTTGACCGTTCCCCAGTCAAGCTGCCATTTGGATAAAAGTCAGGGTTTCTGAATGTTTTCTACCAAGCATCAATTTACATGAAAATGACAGAAATCAGGGGAAATGACTTTCAAGGATTCATTATTTTTTTCTTTGTAATCCCTGAAAAGAAAACTGTAGTTAATTGTTAATGTGCCTGCTAAATGCTAGTGTACTACATGAAAATGGAAAGAATAGAAAGTGCTTGAGAAACAATAAATCTACATACATTGGTTTTACCCAAATGAACATTTTTCATTGCGCATAAAAAAAAAATAACCCTTTATTGTTCAGGGTAAGATGAGTGTTAAGCTCTTTTTTTCAATAACATTTTATCAAATCAACATAGAGAAAAAAATTATGGAATCATAAAATAAGTAAAAATAAAAATTGATAATAAAACATCATGTTAAAATGTTGGTTGTTGTTTTCAACTTGACATATATGAAGGAATACAATATTTAACTAGGAAAGTTACCTATGATCTACTTTCGAGTATTCAGTGATCTGCATTTCATTTTTTTAAACACGTTTTCAGCTTGTGTATTCTTTGACTATCTTTCTTTGCTAAAGGGTGGATATTTCTGAGTTTAAAGACTATCGAAGAAAGTTGAACCACATTATTCACCTCTCAGTTTTCACTTACAGAGATCTTTAGCATGAAGGACAATAAATCCCAACCCCGATCTTATATCTGGATAGAAGGAGAAAGAAGAGACAATTGAAATATTATCAAGTTTCTTGTAGTATTTTTTTTCTTTTCAATTATTGCCCATGAATTAGGCAGTACTTTACACTATAATTTGTTCTAAAGTAGAAAGATCTATTTTACATTTGTTTAAATAAACTCCTCTTTATCTTTATAAATAAATATAGGAATTTGAACAGTATACAAAGTTTAATTGAATATGGCTGGAATTGGAAAGGTCATGGTATTAATCAATTAACTCACAAATATGTGTTGAGCTCCTCCTAGGTACACAGCACTGTTTCTGGCCCTATCTGGTCAGCTCCCAATATTTTGATAGCTAGCTAATCTTGCATAAACACTTTTGGCAAACTAAATACATTATCTTTTGTTCTTTCTCCCTCTTTGTGTGTCCTTTATTATCTTTATTTAAATGATTAACAATGTTTTACTTATAGATGATAAAAACCCAATGCATGTGTCATGTTCTCTTATTACCATAGACCCTTCACTTACCTGATTCTATCACTCTTTCTTTAGGTTGTTCCACTGGAGAGGCATTCATTTAACATATATTAAGCATCTACTATTGCCAAATCCTGTGATGGATGTTAGAAATACAAAGATGGATAACATATGCCCCTAGCCCTGAAAGGAGTGAGTCTGGTGAGGAGGACAGAGAAGCAAACAGGAAGTACTGAGCCAGGTGTAGGATGTCCTGGGACCCTGGGGAGAGTCAGAGGAGGCTTCCTGAAGCCATTGCTATTTAACTTGAATCCGGGAGAATTAGCCAAGCAGAGAGGGAAGGAAAGGTGTGCTAGGAAAATGGAGCAGCAGGGCAAAGGCAGGGAGATGTATCTGTGTGATACACCTGGAGAATAGCCAAGAGCATGGTGTAACTACAGTGAAAGAGATGCACAGAGATTTAAAGTGGGCAGAAGTAGAAATAACAGAAAAACATGGAGACAGGTGAGTTCAGTATCCAAAGGAAATTGAAAGAAAGAGAACAGCTTCCCTTTATGCAGCTTCCCTTCCAGTCCCTAAGACGTCAGATTCTTCATCCAGGTGGTGAGCTTATGAGGCTCTGCATGGGACTAGACACAGCAGCCAGTCATATTTGTTGGAATTGCACTGGGGCATGACTTTGAATTCTGACCAACCCTGACTGAGCACGATTTCTGCAGCTGTGTTTAAAATGGATCATTGGAAAAACACAGGTGGGTAGAGAAAATGGGGTGATACAGGTGAGACATAAGTGACATAGACACAGGAAAGCTCCACCTTGAACCAGGGATTGGCACCTGGATCTGTGCAAACCAGGCAGCACTGTAGTGTGGCCCCTGGCACTTAGCTAACTCCCTATGGATGACACCATTCACATGATCACCTATCTATGAGGCTGCCTCTTTAAATGGTGAGGAAAGGGAAATAAAGCTACAAAGATACAGACATCATGATTTTTAAAAAAAATGAATTAACTTACCCAAAGATTTCACAGCTTCTAGTTTGTTCATCTTTATTTGGAAAGATAGATGATGGAACTGAGACCTCCTGAGTCAACTGCCCAGAACCGCAGCCATATGCCTCCTTCCTCTTCATACGCATCCCCACTCCCACACCACTCCCATCTGCCTTCATCCGTCAGTGCCTAGAATAGCACTTGGCACATGGGAGTTCCTCATCAAAAGTTCATTGAGTGAAAGAACCAACACCTACCACTGAGTGCTATTTATGCTGTTCTGTCTTCCTTGTTGGGAGCTTCCAACGATGCTCTTCAAAATGGGCATTCTGTTGCAGCATCCCCCTCCACATGGAAAACCTCTCTCTTAACAGGCCCCATGACCCCCCAGACTGTGCGAGGACACATAGTCACCCTTTTCTGCCTCTCGCCCAGGTAAATGGCTCCCTGTAGAACACCACAGAGGACTTTTCCTTCTCACAAACATTACTCATGTCAGGACACTTGAAGAACAAAACACTTCTTGGCCCCTTACTGTTGATGCCAGTTTTGGATCGTTCACAAAGGCTTTGTCCAAAGAATTCGTTGTTAAATCAACCGAGCACACAGGTTGCTCAGTCAAGAATGTCTGGTTGGCCTGAGACAACAGCAGAGGTGCTTGAGATGAAGAATTGGTTGCAGAGAAAGAGCTGGCATGACCTAAAGGCCAGATGTGCTTTCTCCAGTTCATTCACTCAGCTGACATTTTTTTGAGCACTTATAGTGGGATTTGAAAATGTGCTTGACTGAGGCCCCATCCCTTCCCTCAATGAACAAATACTTTTAATCCAGTACACTAAGTGTTCTTATCAAAATGAGCCCCTGAGAAGGTGGAGGCACAGGGGTACTGCTAGGAGTGGAGAATCTGATGGTGACTCTCATGATGTTCCCGCAGAAGAAAATGTTTCTTCAGTAGGCCCATGTCTCCAGGATTCTCCACAGCTACTGGGAATTTTGCATTCTCACAGCAAGAGTAGCTCCTTTTCCTTCCTGCCTTCTTCTTTTCCTCCTCCCGTTTTTCTCTAGTCTAAACCAAACCTAAGCAAGTCTGCATTATCCAGAGGCAGCTGGTGCTACAATGTGGGAGTGTGAAATGTTTAACATCTTGTCACTTGCAAAATTGATGGAGTCATCCTTTTTGTTTCAGAGTTCCATGTTTAGGGGTTGAAAAGCTAGATTGATGAGCATCACCAGAGAGAAATATTTTTTGAGAACTGAAGCTGATGACACGTTACTTTACAGTTTAGTGAAATTCAGCAAATCTAATTCTATTATCCTGTCAAAGTTTCACAAAAGGGAGACCTGAAAGCATATTTAAGATGAATCTTTAGATTTCAGAAGCCCCAGCCACATCTGCAAAAATCAGATGCATTTGGTGCTGAAGGACCTTTGTTTTTTTTAATACACAAAGGGGAGTAAATAACCTTCCAAGAATTAAATTTAAATAAAGTTATCTTGGTGACTCAGTGCCTGCCTCTGTTGAAAAGATTGTCAAGCAGTAAACCATAACCATGCTTTTTAATTCAAAGGCTTTTCAAAGTTTACTTAGCCAGATTTACCCAGGCACACCAAAATAGAAGCTCCCTTTCTGAATCATAGAGCAGAGTTCTGAAATTGCAGATTTTGTAGAGCATTTAAAGCCAGATCATTTAGGCCCTTATTTATTTTCACAATCACATATGAGATATGGTCTAATAAATGCATCCTTACCAAAACGTCAGAAGCAACCTTTTTAAATCATTTACTCACAACTCTATGTTTTCACCTGAGATTCCCAAGCCGACAAACTGAAGGGGTTTCTGATGCTTTTGGCAGTTGGTGGGACTGTATATAGTAAATACTTGTACTGAAATGTTTATTATTAAGTCCAAGAGAAGCATTGATGTGAAGGTTCATTTCAATAAAAATTGCATCGTTTCTCTGCTATTTAATAATTATTCATTGAAGAAGGAAATTTTCAATAGAATTTGTTGAGAACTTACTATGTACTGTATAATATGTAATTTAATATTCCTAGGTAGTAGGAATTTAATTATTCACAAGATAGATATTATGTCCATTTTAAAGATGGCAAAATTGGTCAAAATGGTTAGGAAATATGCCCTGAGATAGTAAGTAGGAAAGCTGGGGTTGACCCCAATATGACTAACCTCAAAGCCCATGTGTGCTCTTTCCAGGACAGCATAAGAAATTCTGTTTGTAACTCATGATGAAAACAAAGTCAAGGCTGTGGTAAAAATGTGAGAGGATGTTACTGGGTTGAATTGTGACCCCCAAAAGATATTGAAGTCCTACCCTCCAGTACCTCAAAGTGTGACCTTATTTGGAAACAGCGTTGTTGCAGATGAAATAAGTTAAGATGAGGCCATACTGGAGTAAGGTCAGCCCTTAACCAGTATAATGTGTTCTTATAAGAAGAGAAAAGAGACACACCGGAGAATGTCATGGGAAGACAATGGAGGTAGACGTGATGCAGCTACAAGCCAGGAACATTAAGAAGCTCGCAGTAGGCATAGGGAAGATTCTGTCTCAGAGCCTCAGATGGAACCAACCCTACCAACACCTTCATTTTGGACTTCTAGCCTTTAGACCTGTGAGAAAATAACTTTCTTAGTTTTAAGCCATCCAGTTTGTGGGACTTTGTTACAGCAGCCCAAGGAAACTAACATAGGGGATCATAGAGCTTTATAGAGCCCAGGAAAAAAAGCCCAAAACTTAATGTTAGGCTAGTGCCCTGTGTGAGGAGTCACAGTCACTTGTTATTATCCCTTCGTCACTTGTGGTTGTGCTGAAAACCCACACCTAACCCAATATGAGATTTGAATGACATTTTTGGTGTCTTATCAGAAAAAAAATGAATAAATGAATATGTGTATATGACTAACCAAAGCTACAGTTAAATTCTAACATTTCATTATGCTCATGCGGGTCACAAGGACACTGGGAGAGGATGTGCTCTTTAACTGAGGTTTCACCTGTGTCTCTGTGATGGTTGCTGTTGGCAACCAGTCCTATAAGAGGCATAGCCAAGACCTAATTAGGGCAGGAGTCAGGAAGAGATGGCAGGAAATGGAGGTCAAACGCAACTGGGGTCGGGTAGCTGATTGACATCTGAGGTAGTCAAAGTAAGGGGATCAAGGTTGGAGGCGGGCAGAGACAACAGGTGAAGGCTGAACACTGAACCTGATGGAGATAATTAAAAGCTGGATCTGACAAGGACATTCAAGCTAGGTCAAACCCTAAGTATGATAAAATCTAAGGTAAGACTGAGGTTTTCATCTTCAGAGACCTAGTCTTCCTCAATTGACTCTGCCTTTAGACTGGAGCTATCCGGGTGTCCTAAGGACCACACTTACCCATGCCAGCCTAATGCCAATTTACCACCCTTGTTCCCTCAAGATGCTGCCCTAACTCAGTTAACAAGGAGGAACTTGCCTGAAGATCTGAATATGAATCTGAAGTGCAAATCACCCATATCTACAGTTTGTACTGATGATAACTTTGGTATGTCAAGATTTTTAAAAATCCGGCCATTTCTTTTTGTTCTGAAATTTCCCATTAGCCAGAAAAAAAAGATTAGCTACTGTTGAAGACTAGTCAGCAAGTGCCACTATCCGTTCCATTCACTTGTTTGTTCAAGTACTCTTTACTAGAATAGGGAGAGAGTTCCACATTTACAGATATGTTGTCAAACGCTGACAATAAAAGCAATAAGAAATGATTCTTGACTTAAGATAGTAACAGCCTAGTCAGGAAGGCAGCATTGAATCCATACAATACAGTGCAGTAAGAGCCTGTAACCAAGACAGCGAGTCCTTCTAATGTGAGGCTAAGTAATGAGGGAAATAACGAGAAAGGAGCTCATCAGGGGTGGAGTCTATATATAGGTGGAGCCTACCTGTATAAAGTAGAGAGCAAAGGAGATGAGGCTGGGGAAGCAGACCCAGGTCTGATGCTAGGGACCTTTGCCATCGGACCTCAGCAGGAGGGGGCATAGTCAGTCTTGTTTTATAAGAAGGTCATTTTCACAGCTTTGCTATGGCCAGGAGAGGGGAATGGGCTGCGTAGTGGCAGAGGAAATCAATTATAATGTTGTCAGAATCAGGCTTTAGTTAATCTTGCTAGGTTTAAAAAAGAAATGACAAATCCTGGGGAGTATTACAGGTGACAAATGATAACATGGTATCTATTTCATATATGAAGATAGCATGACATATCCCCCATCACTAATTCAGACCTTTTATTTCTCCAGTTATTTTCATAATCTTTATAGAAATAAATATTATATGTAACATAATAGAGTAAAAACTTGGATTGCGAGTAACTCAGTTTGCGAGTGTTCCACAAGACGAGCAAACATTTCTAATACATTTTAACGTGGTAAACGAGCGATGTCTTGCAATACAAGTAGTTTGTTTCCGGAACAAATTATGCTCACAAGCC
This sequence comes from Hipposideros armiger, assembly GCF_001890085.2. Classification (NCBI taxonomy): domain Eukaryota; kingdom Metazoa; phylum Chordata; class Mammalia; order Chiroptera; family Hipposideridae; genus Hipposideros; species Hipposideros armiger. Next base: position 612,543 of record NW_017731434.1, read on the forward strand.
AAGGTATTACTGTATATAAATATAGTACACTACTAACGCTTATCATTCCCATAATGTATGTGCCTTTATATATCCACCTCATTCCCCAACCCTTATTATGACAGGCTAATGCAGCTTATTTCTGGGATTTTCTGGTGTTAAAATATTCTACATAGATGAAATGTCCTTATTGGGAGTTTTCACAGATGATCTCGGTAATTGTTAGACAATATTTCCTTTAGCAACCTCTCTCCAAATGTGACAGAAGTCTAAAAGAAATATTTACAGTGAGTGTTCCCATGAGCAGATTTATGAGGAAACGCTGATAACAATTCAAAACAAAACAGAAACATCATTGTTTCCAGCTCAGTTCATGGAGATTATTCATAGCTTGTCCCCATTTCAGCAGCTGTGACCCATTATTATGTATCGGAGGAGTCATTCTCAACACCTGTGGGCACATTCTATGTGCGGCGAATCTGTAGGGGTAATTCTTGTAAAGGAGGTTAATAACATTAATCCCATTTCACAGATGGGCATAAAAGCAACTAGTTTATCATATTTTCTTGGGTCTGATAGTAAATCAATGCCTTATTAACATTCATTAGCATTTTCATTCCATTCATTTCATACGAAGCTCCTTCCCTAAGGCACTTAATTAGTATCAAGAATTTTCTGGCATTCACTCCTCACTGTTTCATCTGTCAAACAGTTGAGCCCATATCTAAACAAGACACTGTGTTAGTGGTACAAGACCTGCCAGGAATGGTAAGTGGGTCAGATGAGCCAGCCTGTGGAAAGTAGCTAAGGATCAGTGCAGAGGTAGCCTTTAAATAATAGTAATGGTGATGTTATGGAGAGCCCCATACGTGTAGGCCCTGTGTTGACCATTATATATGACCTGCTGTTTATAACTCAGGGTGTCAACCTCAATGAGACACCACCTTTACAGTGAGGATGCTGAGGCTTACAGAGGGACTTGTGTAAAGAATACAGCTGGTACGCAGAAAGTGGATTTGGGACTAGACCACCTGAAGACAGGCATCATGGGCTCAATCACGAATCCAGTGGTTCTCCAATTTTAGCATCCATCAGAATCACCTGGGAGTCTTAAAGCCCAGATTGCTATGCCCCCTCCCAGAGTTCCTGATTGGGTAGGTGTGATGCAAGGTCAGAATTTTGCATTTCTGACTATTGGGTCATCGGAAAGGTCATGACGCATTTTTGCAATGAAAAACATAGAAAAATACTTCATGACTTTTCCGACGACCCAATAGTTCCCAGGGGGCGCTGAGGCTGATGGTCCAGGTACCAAGTTTTGAGAACCAGGCTCTAAGCAATATTGATTATAATCATCTTTGACAGCGTTCAGCACACAACAGGAAGCCATTCAAAGTTTTTTAGCAGGTGATAACCTGGCCAGAGTTTCACTTTTAAAAGATTAATCTGGCAGCTGTGTTCAGGGTACTAGAGGACAGATGGGAGAGCAGGAGGTTCCCAGCAACATGGAAACAGAGCCGGTAATAGATGTTGAGAAATATGGGCCCATTGGAAAGGAGTGAGAGGATTTGCTGATTGATTGCAGAGAAAGGAGGCATCAGAGGTGACTCTCTACTCTTTGGTCAGAGTGTCTAGAAGAATTATGGAGCCCTTAATAGAAATTGAGAGGACAGGAGAGAAATCTACCTCCTTGTGTGTTTCATCTCCTGTGTCCACATAGCTTTCTTCCATTCACTCCCTGTATTTATTGTTTTTATTTATGAGAGTTCCACAGCATTTCCCTTCTTCCTCTTTACCTACAGGCCCAATGTATCCAAAGGGCCACTACGGGCTCTTGCTCTCTTCTGAGATGCTATTCTTATTTCCAGAGGATGTCCGATTTTCCTACTCCCCCCACCAACTCCTTTTCAGCATGGCAGTGTACCTCTCACTCTGCTTAAGGATCTTAGTGGATCCTACTAATCATGACTAAATTTATGGATTCTGTTTTACCTGAAGGCTTTCTGGGAAGCATACTATCAATGATGGAGGCCTCATAATCCATCACAGATAATGTTAAAAATAATATCTGTTTTTTAAGTTCAAAATTATTGTATTTTTTTGGTCTCACACTTAGCTTTGATGTAATTTCTTGAATAAATGAAGGATGCATTTTTAAAATACCATTTACAAATATGCATCTTTGAAGGAGTATTTAGTCTTCACTTTAAGACAAATCACCTTGCCTTACCTTAAAAGTGGAATATTTTAAAATCCTTACATTGGTTTTTCTTAACTAAAATAATAGGGGAGCTAGAAAAACAGAAAATAAAACTTCTGAGAACCTCTTTGTAAAATAAATGGTTTTACAAAACAATCCCGCAGAACGTATTTTTAAAAGAAAATTAGATTTTATACATGGAATTTTCCTAAAGTTAGGGCATGTATCCATAATGAGGATCTATTATGGCTGAGATAAACCAAAGATAAACATTTACAATGTTCACCATTCTATTGTGAAATTTTTATTTAGACCTGGATTATGAATGACAGTTTATTTTTTCCCCAGAATTGACTGAACTATAAGATCTTCGGTGTGAAAATGTAACTGCATAACATTTAAATACACTTCACGGAATTCATATAACCTGCTTTTCTGAAAACTTTGAGACCACCTCCCATAACTGCCACCCATTTTCTTTCTCAATCCCCCCTAACCTCTCTAAAACCTCATAAATCCTCTTCTGTGAACCTTCAGATAGAGACATAGCACCTCTCCTTTCTGAGGCTGGCGCCTGCCTCTCTCCCAGGCCTTGCTCCATCCACCCATGTCACTGTCACTGTCACCGCCTCTGGCCCTTTCTCCCTCAGCCCTTGCTTGTCTCCTTCCACCTTCTCTTTCCCTCTTGTCCTCTGACACATAATTTATGTCTCACAACTTTAAAATAAGCCACAAGCTTATCGCTCTGCCTCCAGGTTTAATATACTGATAGCAAACGAGAGGGAAGAGGAAAGGGGGCCTCCTGGGAACACGTGTGGGTTCAGGTCCACTCGGTAGTGAAGAAAAGTCCCCTCTCCTGGAGACTGCATCCAGGACAAATCAGGGACCTGCGCTCTGTGTCAGGACGCCACACTTCTGATCACCCACAGCTTTGGCCTTGCTTCACGGCCCGCTTTTGTCCTTTCAGACACCATGTGCAATTTCTGAAGAGCCCAAGTTAGTCCCTGATGTCAAGACTCAAAGTTTCCCAGTATCGTCCATTTGTTATTCTTTTTTCAAATACAAAGGAAGCCTCCTCCTTCTGAGGCTTGGAGAGCTGCAGCCAGTGCTTGGACTATGGACTAGTGAGAGTGTTGGGCCAGAGTCCCCTCCATGCTGTAACATGCCTAAACAGTTGGGTTGGGAGACTTGAAGTCAAGCTAACAAAAGGCAGGGAAGCCCCTCACTAAACTTAGACCTGAGGTTCCATGTGGAGCTAAGTCACCTTGGGGTGCTTATCTGAGGTTCTAATTCCCTCAGTTGTGACTAGTGGTGACATGGGAGCAGAAGTAAAGAGAATTCTGAATAGTCCCCAGTGGTCCCTACAGCGGTGGCAGGGTCTTATCTGTGAGAGCACACATTACTTTCTCTGTGCTCTGGGTGCCTGGACTGGACAGCATCCTTACAGATATTTTCTTTTGGGCAACAGCTCAACCCCCAGCTTCAATATCAGAACATTATTAGAAAATGTCCTTTCTCCATCACCATGGGGATCTGCAGAGGTAAAATTATGATACATGTGGAGGCATGTATAGTATTGATTTAGGGCACCCTCTCCTAGCTGGGCTGGCTGGGCTCACACTCTGGCCTTGCCACGTCCTATGTGTGATGTTGGCCAAGCTAATCAACCTCTTTCTGTTTGCTTTCTTGTCCATAAAATGGGGGAAATCATAGCACCTACTTTATGATAATTGTGAGGATTAAATGAAACAATCTCTCTCAGTCACTCAAAATAATGTCTGGCACATAGTTACTACTCACTGAATGTTAGCTGTTACATGAAATATATCTTCTAGTACAATGAATCCCTCCCTTATCATACACACAAACATATATATATATATATATATATATATATGTTCTATAGTAAATGCTATTTCCATAAAGCCTTTTTCATTTCTTTCCTTTCTTCCTTCTTTTGATTTGCAAATAATTGCTAAGGACTTACTATATTCTAGACAAAGGGGATGTAGTGCCCAGCAAGATGGACCCAGAGAGCTGGTGAACAGGCCATTTCAGCATAGCATGATGCATTTCCTGATAGGAAGGACATAGGATCAAATAAGTGAATGCATGAATGAATACATGAGTGAGTGAATGTTTCTAACTATTTCTACTGAAATATCAAGTGTTTTGATCCCTGAGAACAGGCAAAACTGTCTTTAAAATCTGTGCAAATTTATTCACAGTGCCACTTCTGTTATGAATCATAACTACTCCAAAGCCCAGAGTGACTGTAGGGCTGCATCCAACTGCTGTTAATCTTCTAAGCAGGTAGCTGGGACCCACATAGAGCGAAACATCCAGGTGAGGGAGATATATCAATATCCTTCCAAAGATAGATGGCAGGAAGTAATTACTATCTGCCTTAGTTCCTACCCTTCTCACTTTTCCAGCTCTCATACTGAGATTCACTGGCCTGGAATTGTTCTTTTTAAAAAAAAACAAAAACCTGTTTTAGCTCTATTGGAAACTTACCATAACAGGTGAAGCATTCAAGCCCATGATGAATCGGGGCCAAACACAAATAGAAAGCTGTAGACTCAAGGGCTTCAAAGAGAGACATTTAGGGCAGTTCTGTGCTTGGAGCTGCTGCTTGCACTTGCTAAGAGCCAGAATCCAAAGGAGGCAGCAGCTGCAAAGGCGCATAAATAAAAGAAGCGTGTTCCCTGCGTTCCCATGGGAACCCACGGCAGCTCAGATTACCTATTCCCCAGACATGGTTTCCTTTCAGCTTGGTGTCTTCTATTAAAAGATAGACTAACGGGTAAGCTTCCACAGTGGTGCTTGGGGGATATTCATAGTGGGGGTTGCATGACTAATTCTCCCAACACAGAATAGAAGGCTTACTCCTGAAGATATACATTTTAAAAGTAGCATGAAAAAGAGGGAGTATGTCTTTTCCCCATATATTCCAAAAATGTTGTGCTTCATTTTTTAGCCCCTAAAGTGTGTGTGTTTGTGTTTGTGTGTGTGTGTGTGTGTGTGTGTGTGTGTGTGTGTGTGTAATATCTAAGGAGGCAACCCCAGAATAACATTCATTTTCTGATTGGAAAATTGGTGTTTTTACAGGTTCAAAATGTATTGTCTTTTTACCTTAGCTCCTGACTTAAGTGGAAACTTTGCCTACAGAGAGAATTCGAGATTAGAATGTGAACATGTAAAGCCCAGCAGTGCATGGTCCAAAGCTTCAATAGGTTCATAGCCAGAAGCGCGAATTTCTAACACCAAACCCGATTGGCCACTGGAAATTGAAAAATCCAAATTAATAATGAGAGGGAAGAACCTCATGTGTTCACTTCAGCACACCACACAAGGCTTCCTGTAATGCAGCCACACTGTACGGCAGCAAAACAGCCAGCCCCACTGTGTGTTTCTATCTTCCTCCTCCCTAGTCCTGACCAGGCCACTCACCTCAGACAAATGACCCCACCTTCTGCCCTTCAGTTTCTTCATAAAAATAAACAATTATAATAATAATAATACCTGTCCCACATGGTTGCTGGGAAGATTAAATGAGAAATTAAATATATATGTGAAACAGATGGTCTAACACCTATGATTTTAAAACGTGCTTTTATAGACATTATCCTGATGCTTCTGTGAAACTTACGGCTTTGTACAGACATGTATTGTAGAATTGCGAATGTGATATTTGTGTCTTGCTGTATTCTCTAAGTCAGGTATCTAAGGGAACAAGGCAGCTTTCCCAAGCCAAGCCCACAGTTCCAAAGGCATGGTTGCATGTGGAGTTCTTGCCTTCACTAGGGAAGTGTTTTTGCAAAACGTTGACATTTGGCAAGAGCCCAACTGTGGCCAGCCACAAACACAGGCAAGTAATTTCTGCTGCCATGCCCACAAAGATTCCAGTGACTTCTTCTATGTGAGAAGTTTTTAAAGCATGTAGTACCCATGTGGTAACTGGCACCAGAGAGTATTTGGAAGCATTCAGCAGAGCCTGTTGAGTATTTTAACAGCTCGGTCACTGCCCTGTGCAGCTGGTTATGGAAGCCTGCAGAAAGTATGCCTCTATGGGCCTTCCTGAAGTAGAGGGGTGGCTTTTCCTACATGGAGGAACAAGTCCTCTGCACCCACACTGTGTGGACTCCAGGGCTGCTGCCCAGTCCCACTGGCTGTGGCCAGACCTGGGGTAGGCCCAACTGGTGACTCACGGCAGGGCCTCCTCAAAGCCATTCCTATTCAAAACTTGTACAGAGAAAATGCATTAGCAAAAAGCCACATACATCTTTCCAGAAAGAAGCTCATGAAAAGTTTTCTATTGTTCTCAGTTCTGGGGGTATAGGCATTCTTTAATTTAATTCATTCATTTATTTAGCACATGTTTATCCAAGGCTTACATATTTAGTCTCCGCAATACAGCAGCAAATAAAACAAACAAAATAATCCCTTCCCTCATGGACCTTTAGTGACACCATACATATATATATATATATATATATATATATATATATATATACTCTCCTCCCCCACTACAACAAAAGCTCCGTGAGAAAAGGGATGGATAGATAGATAGATAGATAGATAGATAGATAGATAGATAGATATAGATATAAATTATGTAGTATTTTAAAGCAAGGATGGGAGACAGGGAGTACAGAAATAGATGTGGTTTGCCATTGTAAACAGGATAGTCAGAGAAAGCCTCCACATTTGAGCAAAGATGTAAACAGAATAAATGAGAGAAACATAGGCCCCTGGGGAACAGCATTCCAGATTGTGGGAACAGTCAGTGCAGATTCCCTGAGTGGATTGAGATCATGTCTGTGAATTCAGGGAACAGCCAGGAGGCCAGAAGGAGCGAAATGATGATAGGGAAGATAATAGGGGACAATGTAGAGAAGTGAGGGGGCGGGGGGAGTAGTCCGTGAAGGAGGCATGGCTACTGGGAGGACTTGGGCACTTTCTGAGACCGAGGTGCAAGCCACTGCCAGGATCTGAGCAGAGAATTGACATGATTAGGCTGCTTTTTTAAAAGAATTACTCAACCCGATGTACTTTATGGCACTGAGAGGAAAGATGGGCAATCAGTTTGCTCTTTAGACCTACTTTCCTCTCCTTCAACTATTTAATAAATATTTTATTTAGTACAGGCTGTGGTCTGGGCCCTGGGGAAGACAGCAAGTGAAAAATGGAATGAACAACAGTGTGATAAAGAACATACTAAAGAGGGCAGTGAACCGAGCACTGGGGAGAGGGAAGCCAAGGCCTATGAGATGAGAACATTATCCAATGGAAGAAGAGGCCGGAGTGATGCTATGAGGCAGAAATGAGGCAGAAATGGGAATGAGAATGAGAATGCTGTGTGTTAGCGCTTCTTCTCCTTTACGTGTATATCATTATATAATCCACACAAAAGTCCCACGGATATGACATGCACCATTATTATCCTCCACTGTGCAGAAAAGGAAAGTGAGGCACAGGAAAGTTCAATAACTTGGTCAAAAGCTACACCTAGGCAGTGCAGTTGCCAGGACTGGAAACCGGACTCTGTCTGACTCAGACCTCACGCTCCTAACCATGTAGCCAAACTGCACAGAGGACTCAGGCTGAGCAATGAGGCTGGAGAAATCACCAGAAGTCCAGCTCCACCAAATTCATTTTTGAAATATGTGTTGAGAGCATCCTCCGTGCCAGGCCCCAAATGCCAGGACTACAGAGATAAATAGCAAAGCATGGCTCTCGTTCTGAAGGAATGTGCAGTGTGGCATGCCACGTATCAAGGCTTAATAAATGCCAACACAAAAGTGACCATGGCGGTCTAGCAGTGCTCAGAGCACTGCTTACAGAATCCACAGTCGTGTTCCTACCCACACAGAAGGCAGGAACACGGGTGGGCTCAGCAGGAATTATCAACCCCTGGGTTTCCTCAGGAGTCAAAGAAGCCCGCAGCATATTACACCAGAGTGGGGTTACAGCCTCCACGTTACTGGCAGGCGAAGAGCTTTTTCATGAGAACACGGCATACTAGCAACATAATACCATTTTGTTATTCAGGATCTGAAAGCAAAGAATGCACAGAGGAGGAGAGGAAAGCTTTGGTGTTGTGTGATGAGGCAAAAGGTCCCAGAGGTTTGGCATACGTTCACTTAAAGCAAACAAAAAAAATATTGCTTGTAATTTGTAACCTCCTTAGGGTGTTTCAAATGGTTTGTGAAGATCAATGTTCTGCATGTTCAAAGAGTTTAGGGAGTTTAAAACCTTCCCATTCAGACTGGCCTGTCATAAAGAACAAAGGAACATGGAATTTCTTGCAGGTATCTGAATTCACACAATAGAGACTACAGATGTAATTTCAACAAAGATGGCCTTTGAACTTTCCTCAATCCAAAAGGGGAAACGAATATGTACTGCTCTATAGGCCCCTATCTAGTAGCTGCTTTTATCTTCCATCAATAAAATTGCTTTTCTGATTTTTTATTTATGTACCCACCCAGTGGCCATTATTATAAAGTAGTGGTTCAAAGCTTAGGTTCAGAAAGACCTGAGTTCAAATTCAAGTTCTACTATGTATAAGCTGTGTGACACTGGGCAAGTTAGTTGACCTCTCTAAGCCTCAAATGTCTCATCTACAAGATGAAAATGAAAATGTCACCTTCTTTGTAGCGTTGCAATGAGGGTTAAGTGAGAATACAAAAAAATGTAAGTAGGTTTTTTTTTCTGTTTTGCCATTAGCTCATGTATTTTACTCTTTATTATTCAACCTCTGGGAGAAATGATTAAAATGAAAGATTAAGTAGAGATCCTACTTTCATTGAGATAGAATTGTTGGATCAAAGTTGGAAGGCAGCTTAGGGGAGCAACACATATTGGGTTTATTATTGCTCTAACCTATGGTCCATGGACCTAATCCAACTCTCTGCCCATTTTGGTGAAGTTTTAGTGGAACACTGCCTCACTCATTTATTCACATATTGTCTATGACTGCTTTTGTGCTCCATCAGTAGAGATGAATAGTTACAACAGAGAATATATGACCTGTAAAGCCTAAAATATTTACTGGCTGACCCTTCACAGGAAAATTTTTCTGATCCCTGATCTAGAAGCATAACATAGTCATTCTTTTCAAGTCACATAGCTCTGAAACTGTATATACTGGAAACTCATTCCCCATGGAAAAATATAAAGTATACCTTCAAGAAGTCAACACATTGACTTTGACTAGTCCATTCCACGGCCTGTGGGAGGCCCCAGGGGATACAAAGACCCATCAGGCAGGGTCCCTTCCCATGAACAGACCACAGTCCAATTGCGGATCAGATGGATGTGCAACAGACAATTAAAACAGGTTGATAGATAAAGAGTGGAAGGCCAGTTTAGATGGGGTGGTTAGAATGGCAAAAGCAAGGAAGACCCTGGGAAACAGCATTCAGCAGAGCTGAAAAGCAAGTGTAGGGTTCATACGGCAAGAATAAAGAGAAGTAGAAGGCCTGTGTGGTGGACAGAGGGTAGGAGGTAGGGGAGAGTGGAACAGGATAAAGTCCCAGGTAGGTAGTTAAGAATCCAGACCATGAAGGCTTTACCAGCCAGCACAGGGCATTAGGATATTTTTCTACATGTGTTGGGGAGTCACTGAGGGATTTTGAGCAAGGACATGACATGATCTGATTAACATTTTTAAAAGTTCATCCTTGTAATTCTTTTCCCTTCTCTTCCTTTCCTAAATGGTTTAGTCCTAAAGCCATTTGACACAGCTGAGCAAGGTCAACTCCCCACAGGGTATGGAGCAGAATGTCTAACTCTAAGTCTGGTGCAGAGAATATCTGTGTGGATGGTGAGAGTGATGGGTGTCAGCTGCCTGGCATGAAGTGTCAGAGCCAGAGCTGGAGGAGGAAAGGGTTTCCACAGGAAACTGGAGGTACCCAACCCAGGTCCTAGAGCCCAGGTACAGTGAGGAAGGCGTCCATATGGGAGAACAACCTGGCATGGGAGATCGGAGTCCAAGCCTAGGAAGGAGGGCATATGTGAGAGGGGGTTGTGGGGCAGTGGCCCCACATGAGGTGTGAGAGCCCAAGCACAGTGAAAAGTGTGTTCATTCAGGGAGATGGTGGCCTGCTGTATTTCCATGCAGATTGAGAAGGATATCTGCACGGGGGAAGGTATCCAGAGTGGAGAAGTGGACTATGAAGTAAGTGTGGGCAGCAACCTGTTGCAAGTGATGGAACCTGGGCAGGATGAGGAGGGCATTGCATGGGACACAGCTCAGTGCTGATGCTGGAGCCCAAGGCTGGTGAGGAGGGCACCCATGGGGGGCATGCAGGTGGGGACAATCCCAGAGCAGGATGTCAGACCACAAGAGGGTAAGGAGGGCATCCACATGGATGAAACAGTGGGGATGGGGTGTTGGAGCCTAAGTGGGGTAAAGGAGGTGTCCATGTGCATGTCGAGGGGTAGGGGATGTGACAACCTCCAGAGATTTGTACATCCAGGAGAATTGATTAAATAAGTAAATATATGAAGGATCATGGGAACCAGGTTTCTCACCATCAGAGAAGGGCATTATATACATGGAAAGGGAGAAAACTAGAATTGACCCTGCGATATTGGATCAGAACTGGAGATATAGGTATACATTTATGATTTGAGGGCAGAGGGAAAGATCTAACAGTATTAGCACATATATGTTCATGTATATACGTGCATGGCATCTATTTGCCTGTTCAGTGGGAGGTCCTGGCAGCAGCAATACTTCCATTGCAAAGAGCACACCAAGCACCTCGATCTTGATTTCTAAATTCCCCACTAAGAGGAAAGAGAGTACTTTGAAGAAATGGTAGATTTCAAGACTGGAATAAGGAATGTGCAAAACAAGCCTAGAACGTCTTATTTGAGAAAATAAAGAGGGTCTCAGAGGAAGATGGTTTGTCTCAAAGGGACAGCTTGAAGGAGCTCCCGTTTGCCAACTGTGACATAACTAATGACAGTAACATTATAATCCATTGGATAAAATAATAACTTTAAACCCAAATAGATATAAATATATGAAAATACTGAAATTTGGTTGAGATGCGGGATATTTATATGGTCTCAAAGTACTGCCCACAAAACACTTATTAACTGCAAAAAGAAAAAGAGTAGTTTTGTAGTAAAGAGCCCTTTCAGACACTACCTTAATCAAGCAATCAAAATTAACAACACAATAATGGGACAAATAAAAATGTGATAGCACATAATGAAAAGAACAGAGCATCCCTTCTTGCCAAAGACACACAATCCTAATTTAATCATCAGTAAGTCTCAGATAAAACCAAATTGAAGGACATTCTGCAAAATAACTAGCTTGTCATCTTCAAAAATGTCATGGTCATGAAATTCAAACAGAAACTAAGAAACTGTTTCAAATTGAAGTTTAAAGCAACATCATAACTAAATGCAGTGTATGATTCTGAATTGGATCCTTTTAGCTATAAAGAACATTATTGACTAATTGGGAAAAGTTGAAAGGAGTCTGAGAGTAAATGGTAGAATTAAATGGTTATATTGAGGTTATACAGGATTGTTTTTATTTTAGGAAAGTATTTGGGAAATGATGGGCGTCAGGTTGGCAACATCCTCTTAAATGGTTCAGGGAAAAATTGTACCACTGTTGCAACCTTTCTTTATTTTACGATTGTTTCAAAATGAAAAGTTAATATATGTACATATTCATGCACTCTGGCCATTTGATTTCCTAGGTCTTTGCATGTACTGGGTTCCCAGGCATTGAAGTTTACCTGTGCATGTCTACATTTCTATTTACCCCAAAGAGTAGAGCCTGTGTCCATCACATGCATATCTGTATCCCTAGCACATAGCACAGCACCGGCATTGTGCTTGATTAAAAATAAAAATAAAAAAAAACATGGAGAGAGGGAAAGGGACAAGGTTATAGGTATAAATTTGGGAATCATTTCTAGAGCCAACCGAGTTAAGTGGGAAAAGCAGTAAATTTGGATGCTGCCTGACCTAGGTGTGAATTGTGGCTGTGTGATCCTAGACAAGACTTAGACAATCTGAGCCTGGGCTTCCTCACCTGTAAACTGGGTTGTGAGGTGGATCAAATGTACTGGGTTGTCGGAAAAGTCGTGATGTATTTTTTTCTATGTTTTTCATTGCAAAAATGTGTCATGACTTTTCCGACAACCCAATAGTAAAGTTTGTAAGGGCATCTAGTGGAGTCCCTGACACTTAGCAGGTACACAATGATTTTTAGTTTCCCTTTTCTCCTTAAAAATACTAAAAACCATCAAAGAAGATTAGAAGCTTAGCACTCCAGGCTCTATCCCTGGCTTCACTATCACCTTGGTGTATGAACTTGGATAAGTGATGTGACTTCACCAAGGCTTCAGTTTTTCCTTCTCGGTAAAATGGGAGATGGGAAAATGGAGGAGTGAGAAGTGGGCTTTATGACCGTCATGATACCAAGATCTCAGAGCTCTAAAGTTGTAAATGCTTTTCCTTTATTTGGATGATAGTGAGTACAAAAGGTGAAATGTAAGAAAGATGTCGCTATATTTAAAGGATGTGCCTCAGTTTTAGCAGTCAAAGCATGCAAAGTCCATGTCCTACTGGATGGTACAATTGACTCATTGTTACCTACTTAAAGGGTAGGTGAGCTGGGAAGTGGTGGTAGCATTAGGTTACTGTTGAGCATATTAATAATTTATGAGCCATCAAGGATTGAACACACATTTTCAGTTCTCACTGCATTTTTCCTTATTCATAATTCTTTGCCTAATTGCTTTTTTCCTTTAAAAAATGGAGGAGCTGAGACCTTGGATGTTTGCCTAATGGCTCAAACAGAACCATGACCCATTGCCAAGGCTTTCAGTCCTTTATAGCCTGGGGACATTTGCCACTGAAAGAAAGCTGATGGGTTTGATTTTCCTGAAAGAGATATTTTGCACTGACCTCTGACCCCATTAAATACTTTGGCCATTGCCCACTCACTGTAATGGGAGCAATAAATTTGTTTTAATTTAGGACATTATCAAGTAGGGAATGTTGACAAAGACAAAATAATGTTTTGAAAAGAGCTAGAATGTAATCATGAATAAATAAATATGTTCAACTTCGCTGATAAATTAACAAATGCTTATTCATAAGAGTCTGACTGGACTATTTCAAAGTTAGGCCAAAGGTGATCTCATTGCTAAAAGAGTCTTTTTAGGCCAGAGAAAAGGTGGGCTGCATAGAAAACCATTGCAAAGTGTAGAAAGGCATTTATCCCTCCGACAGATTTGTTTTCAATAGATCTATTTGTTTTCAGCTAAATGCCAACAGGAATAGCCAGATGACTTAAGTAGCCTTTTCTATGGCAAAGCATTTATTTTCCTTGTGTAAACACCTTTATTAGGGACCTCAATGGGCTATTTCTCCACCTTATCTTTGTATTAGTCCCTTAGATTAGTGTCAAAGAGCTGACATCTTGGTTGGATGTTACCTGTATGTGAGAGAAATGACTCCTAACTTGGATATATTCCTCTTGAGGAGGGGGATGGGGTGCATATGGCATTGATCTTCACACTAATATTCTCACGCAGGTAACCTCATTATGACAGATGGCAAAAAGATCCACTAAACCACAAAGCATATTTACAGAGCTGTGAGGCCTTGCATGATGTTGCCTTATGCAAAATCCAAACAGCTAAATCTTCCAGGTGACAGGGAGAGTGAGGGCATTTTTCAACTGCATAAAAACAAATTGGACCAATTTGAGTGGAAGAAAATTTTGCCTGAAGTCTTTAGCCACACTAGTTTCCTAGTGGTTTTCTGTTCTACATCGCCAGAGCAGTGTTTAGGAAGACGAATCCATGAGTGCAGCTTAGAAAGCCTTACACAAGACCAGAGAGTGGAAAGGGATCATAATCATCTGATTTAGACAGTTTAGTTTGTGTCTCATGTTCTGGCATCACTGCACTGGGACATGCCAGCCATGGTTGGGCAAGGGAAAGTGTAATTTTTTAAAAGATCTAACAAAGTAAGGCATGAGAAAACTGATTCTGCTTTCTCTATAATGATGAGGGATATTTCTCTATGAAGACTTTGGTGTTCATCTGTATATACAAAGAGTCCAAAACTCATGACTAATTCAGTGAGCTCCCCAAATGGTAACAGACTAATGGTTTGACGTGCACTGCGATTAAATGCAGTGTGTTTGAGGACAAAGAGCACGGACTGGAAGTTTGGAGACCGTTCATGCTGCCTCTTACTAGCTCAAGCAGGTTATTCAAACTTTCTGAGCCTCACTCTCCACCTGCAAAGAATGAAGCTAAAATTATTGCCTTCCCAGACACCTCATTTTTACCTCATAAAGTAAAAATGCTTTCAGCTAATCAATAGAAAAGTATGTGCAAGCTATAAAGCCCTCTGCAAATCAAAGAAATTACAATTGTTATATCATTATGGTAGCACTTAATATTCTAGGTCTCTTTATTTTCATATGGTTGTTTTCATTCCACTCTGGCTTTCAAGCCATGCAGACTGCATATATTCCCTGTAATTCACCAAATCAAAGTCCCCAGCTCTGCAAAAGCCACACTTGGAAGAAAGGGATAAAAAATGGCTTCATTTGGACTGCATGACCATCCGAAGCCTTCTTTGGCATGTTATTCAGTCAAAAGCAATTATGGCACCAGCACTCGTTCTGAGGATTCACAAAATCCCAGAGCCAGAACTGTGATGCAGTGCTCCACTCCCAAAGGCCTCTGGCAGGCTCTACCTCAGAAGCCACAGAGCTGGCTGCTTGCAAGACTCTTAATGGGGCCATGAGGCCTCCTTGTGGCGCTGCCTGCCGCTGCCCTCGGGAGAGATGGCACCAGAACCCCTCAGAGTCTCTTCAGACAGCATTTTCCTTATTTCCTCTTGAGCCTTGCTTGAGCAATGTACCTTTCTGGATTAATAGACAACATAGCGTTTTAGGGTTTTTTCCCCACCCTTGAGGCATTGCAACATGAATATTCTACATTTATCTTATATAAAAACCTCTTTGAAGTAAGTCTGATTTTCCAGTACCAACCGTACACAACCTGTCATTCAAATCCTTAATAATGGGTTTATGTGACAGTGATTCCTCCACACGTTTCTGTGCTTCATCTTAGACGGCAGTGTGGTTCTTCCTTTGAAATAGAGCAACTACAGGAGATGGTTCCTTCAGGCAAACTGCACAGTTCAGTTACTATCTCAAGTGAAATATATAGAGACACATATCTATAAGCATCACCTTGATTCGTAGCAGTAATGTGTGGCCAGGTATGCTGTAGCATGTATGTGGAAATCACGCATTCAGCCCTGGCCAAATGTCGGACACTTCAGATAAGGAAGGTAAAAATCTCCTGCCTAAGTGGGAACTATGACACCTCACTCTGCCTTTTCAACACATCAAAGCTGGTTTCACAAAGTCTACGTGGTTGATGAATACCTTCTAAAGAAGCATAGACTGTAAGAAAGGAAGGAACAGGGGACATCATGTCATGTGACTTCCAGGTGGACACATATCCCATGACAGCACCCAGGGCCTCCAGGTGATACAGCTGGAACATTTCCAGGGATGGGATAGTAAGTACCCCCTTCAATTTACAAGACCTCAATCTATTTCTAGACAATTCTGATTTTAGGAAATGTGGTGATTTACTTTAACTATTCCCAATGTCTAAGACTCCACTTAACCCTGTGGGTAACGTCACCAACCTGAAGTTTGTATCAGTTCTGGATATCAACCAGTGGCAATCCCATCAAACTATTTGTTGCCTGGCACAGCTCTCCCCTTCTTACTTACAAAGCAATCAGGAGAAACTCTGTCCAGTACCTACCAGATTCCAGATGTATGTTCTAGTCTATGGATTTCCCCTTTAAATGTATCCTCACCAAAAACAAAGAAAGCAAATCTAGCATGATTTTTTTTTGAACCCATGGTAGCTTCTACTAATCAGACCTTTTTTTAATGTACAGGAAAACTCTGTTTAATTTTTTTTCTTTTTTTTTGGGGGGGGGCAGGGTACTTTTGCCTAGAATGTACATTAACCCACTGGTTTAGTTTGTAGACTCTGCCTTACTCCTGCTTTGAAGAATTGAAGCCGTATTCTGGGTACATTCTATATTCTAGCATTTTCCCATCTTTTGTAGATTTTCTGTAATCTTGCATACATATTGATTTACTTCTCATTGGATATTTTTTACTTAACGTGCTTGTCATGAGCTCCATTATCTCTGCATTCATTTCAGCTGAAAGAGCCTCTTAATTTAGTTTTGAACGCCCTTGTTGCCTTTGATCAGGGTGCATAATGTCCATTCACAGACTATGTGACTATTTGCAAATATGGTAGTTTGTGCTGACAAGCCATGGCCTGAGTGGCAAATACACACACAAATACAAATTACATCTGTGGATTTGGGTATGAACTGTCCTAATTAGCAGACAGTCTGCTAGGCAGTCAATACCCAAGAAGCGTAGATTGAGAAGTAAGAAATATCTTTTCTATTTTGGTTCTGCTCTTCATTCTGGATAAATTATTCATTCCCTAGAGCACCTTTATAAAGAACAGTGGCTGATGATTGTGTTTATCTTTACATATACATCACAGAGCTTATAAGAACTGTTGAGCCTAAAATGACTGAAACATTTTTAGCACTAAAATAAGATATATCGGTATAATGGATAGTATGCAAAAACTAACCAAAAGACTATCTTATTCTTTTTAGAAGAGAAAATTTCATTCCATTCTCATAAAAAGTATACCTGAAAGTGCCCATATAATATCATATATTATTCATATAGCATCCTTTTAGCATAAAGAAGGCTATCTAGTTGAATAGTAATATTGAAACACTGCAAAATTGAGTGCCTTTCTTACCTGCCATTAGTTCACATTTACTTTCATCGAATTCATGGGGCAGCTGCATCACTGGAAATGCCTATTTTCACTGACCACAACTTCAGCAAACAGAGGTGCTGGTGTTTCCCTCAACCTCTGGGCTTCTGTGAAACTTCTGCTGAAGTCTGGATGCACATGGGTTGAGGACAACTGGTTCCATTGATCAGGATCTGGTTTCTTTTGCTTTACTTGACCTGGGCTTGCTTAGCTTCCATCTGTCTGTCATCGTAGAACTACGTCCAGAGCCAGCTTATATGGTATCCCTCGGGCAGGAAGGTTAAGTCCCCTGACATGAATTGCATTCAGCAACTGAATAAATAAGACAGCTTGGAGATGGGCTTTTATTCTTAGGAAACCAGATAGCCTTTTCGATGATAAAATATTTATTCTCTATTATCTTGCTGTTGCCAAGACTACTATGTATAGCCCATTGCTTAAAAGGAGCTGGAGTGCTAAAGAGGTTACGGTTATCAGTAGGGTATATTTTATTTTGAAAAATACCTTATATGACATTCTATCGCCCAGAACTGAGTGTGGTCTTCCATTTAATGTTGATTGAGATCACAGCATGGCCCCCTTTAAGTCAATACCTTTTCTTCTCCCATTTAATCATTAGTTTCTGCTGGGAAAGATCTTTAAAGCTTAAAACAGTGCAGCCAAATGTGATCATTTTTAAGGCAGCTAAGTGAATTAATCAGCGTAAATGGGTGTGGGTGTTTATGAAAATCTAACTTCTCCACACAAACATTTTCTAATAACTTTATTTAACACACTTTTGTTATTTTAACTATGTAGAAAGGACTAGCTAAGCCCTGTGGGAGATCCACAATCTCTGATTAGTGGGCTTCACTAGCAAACATATACAGATCATTCTACACCATGGTAGGTTCTGACAAGTGCTGTGATAGGAGTGCAAAGCCCTAACGGGCTATGGAATTCTGACTGGGGTTTCCCAGGAGGACTTTGAGGAAGTGCTGTCTTTGAGTTGGATGCTGATGAATAATAAAAGTGGGTAACATTTATTGAGTGTTTACTAAATGCCAGTATGTTCAAAGGACATTTTATTAATTCTTTTAATTCTTATGATTAACCTTATAAGTTAAGTCTTGTAATTCCTATTTTGTAGTTGCATACACTGAGGCACAGAGTAGTGAAATACGTGTGCTAAAGTTCGTGGAGCTAGTAAGTGATGGAGGCAAGATTCAATTTTAAGGAGCCTGGAACCAGAATACTTATTATCATAATACCACACTGCTCCCTGACGGGGATAAAAATATCACCAAGCAGATGAAGTAACAGGAGCAGCTCAGCTACAACCATGGAGTAGAGGAAACTCAGGAATGTTAAGAAAGCCCAAAGCCTATTAGGGAGGCTGGAGAGAAAAAGGAGTGTGAAATATAAGATATACGTGGGATGCCAGTAGGGTTGGAATGTAGAGGGCTTTGAATGTTGTCCTGAGGAACTGCAGTGGGGAGCAGGGTAGGGCCCCAGTAATATTTTTGGTACAGGAAGAACTTGTGAAGGGGAGGGTTGAATGACTGAAGAGAAGGACGTCATTTAGGGCTCTATTAATTAATGAAATCATTCAAAAACTAATTTTTTTTAGATTCTTCTATGTGCCAGGCACTGTAGTGAGTGTTGGTATATAATATGGAATAAGGGAGATAAGATTGACAAGGTTTCCAACTTCATCATGGGAAAGGATGTGGACAATATGTAAGTAAATGGATAAATAAGCAAGATAGGTTTATATAGTTCTAAAAGAAATAGGTTCATGTGATGTGATGTGATAGAAAGTGAACATAGGCAGGGGAATAGCAACTTTGGAATCGTGGGCAGGAAAGGCCTCTCGGAGGAGGTGACATTCCTCGGTAAAAGAGGAGTCAGTCATGGGTGAAGGCAGGCAAGGGTTCAGCCAAACAGGATTTGAGTTCATTAAGCATTCCAAGCAGGGTTAGCAAATGCAAAAGGTCTGGATTGGGAAGGAGTTTGGAAAGCTCCAGGGCCAGGAAGAATGCCAAAAATAAGTGCTTAGCAGAAGCTGGGGATCCAGATAGAAGCCTTGTAGGTGAGGATAAAGCATTTGCATTTTATTCTAAATGAACTGGGATGCCATTGGAAGGTTTTAAATAGGTGAATGGCTTAATCTGTTTTATATTTTGAAAAGATCACTCTGGGTATTATATGGAGCATGGATTGTAAGGGGACAGGAGTAAACGCCGGTAGATCTATTAGGAGCCAAATGGCTGAGGTCCAGACAAGAAAGAGATTATATGGCCTACACCTTGAGGGAAGAGAGGCAAGGATGGATTAGGGCTACATTTTGGAAGCAAAGCTAAAGAGATTTGAATTAGAGGACAGATGTGCGAAAAGGAGAGATACCAAGGATAATTCCAAGAATTTTGGCTCAAGTAAGTGAATGAAGTGGTGCCAATAACTGAGATGAGGAGAACTGGCTTGGGGAGGAAACATGAAGAGTTCTGCACTGGGCATAGTGGGCAGTTCTGGGGGTAACTAGGGCACCCTCTTGGAGGATACCAAAGTATGGATGAGACAGATGGGTACAAGGGAGACTGCAGGAATGTAATTAACTGACCAATCTGATTAGATATTAGGGTGAAGGTTTTGGTAACTCCAGGTTTTGAGTCTGAATAGGTAAAAAGGAAACAATCTCACTAACCAAAATGGTAAGAGAGTAGGAGGAGTTTGGGGAAGAGAAGACTTAATAAAGTCCAGGAATCAGGAAAAGAACCCCACTTGAATAGTGGAAATGTGCACAGGCATTGGACTCGAAAAGACTTGGGTTTGAATCCTAGATGATCCATTTACCAAACCTGTGTAACAAGTTATTTAATTGCTGTAAAGTGAGATAAATGATTTGGTAATGATAGGATAGTGATAAAGATTAAATGAGATGATATATGTGAATGATTCATACATAGGAATCATGCAATAAGTAAACCACAACTTTTATAATTGCCACCAAAATAACAATATAACAATACCTTTTGGAATGTGTTTTATTTATATTGATTATTATTAAGATAATAATGTTCTGGTTAGTAGTTCCTCTTAACTAAGGCTTGCAAGTATATTAGCCCAGATTTTAGATTCAATACTCCTTGTTATATATAATCATCAAAACAAACTCGAAATTATTTACTATGTACTTTTCCCAATTTACAGGTAAATAAACTGAGGCTCAGAAAGGGTGACATGCCCAAAGTTACACAGCTAGGAATTGTAGCCTACCTGGAAGGGCCAGGAATCACACCTAGACCTGACTTACTCCAAATAAGGGAGTAGTCCTCCCTTTTTCATGGGAGATACATTTCAAGACCCCCAGTGGATGCCTGACATCACAAATAGAACCAAACCCTATATATGTACTACATTTTTTCCTATGTATACATACTTATGATAAAGTTTAAACTACTCTTGTGCTTTGGGGCCATTATTAAGTAAAATGAGGATTACTTGAACACAAGCACTGCGATATCGGTGATAGTCGGTTTGATAACCAAGATGGTTACCAAGAGGCTAAAGAGCATGTAGCACACGCAGTGTGGAGATGCTAGACAAAGGGGTGGCTCACGTCCGCGCAGGATGGAGTGGTAGGAGTGAGATGTCTCACAGTACTCAGAGCGGCACGCAGTTTAAAACTCATGAATTGTTTGTTTCTGGAAATGGTCATTTAATATTTTCATACTTGAGTTGACTGTGGGTAGCTGAAACCATGGACAGCAAAACCATGGATGTGGAGGGACTACTGTGATTCTGAACTCTTCCCCAACTAGTCGCTTGTAAGATACAAACATCTTTGTATTGCATGGCCAGTTCCCTGGGCCCTATGCTAAGTGAATAAATCTGTTTTATGAAAGTGCTATCAGCAAACCTCCACTGTGTTTTTCACTGTGTGTCTCGTGGGATTTTCCAGTGCTGGACAATGTTCGTCTCAAGGCCTGTCTTTAGAGGAGATGAAGAGAAGCCTTCAGTTCCCGCCCATTGACAAATACGGTAAGTGTACACATTCTTCAGATTGGTTAAGGAAATTGCCCCAGGAAGGGGATGCCTATTTGATAATAAAGGAGAAAAAAATTCTGTTTTGGAATAACTGGAAATGAAGGATACTTTTAAAATATTACAAAAGTGCAAACTTTGATCTTGTAAGTTGTACAAGTCTACCTTTACCTTTGAGTTTAATCGTCTGTGAGTATGTATCGACGTAAGTGTGTAGGTGTATGTGCTAGTATGAAAGAAGAAAATGGGAGCATGTTTACACATGGGAAAAAGGACGACTCTTCTCAGGAAAATAATCTCCTGCATCTGGTGACATTTCAAACACATTGTTGTCACCTTATTGAGTCCACTGCCTCAAAGCCCCACACCACAGGTGCGTAGAGAGGGAAAAGAAAAACGAGAGATGAGTTTCCACAGTGACATCATATGCTGGGGGAAAACTTGCCCTTTAGCAAGTACCCAAGGGTCAAATGTGAACCCAACCATTTCCTCAGAAAGCTGGAGAGGAAGTGAGGCTGGCACTGATGGGATCCATTTTGCACAGGGCTACTTTAAAAAGACTTAATAAAGCTCTTTAAAAACTGTTAACACAGTTTTATGCAGTCCCCTGAAGCCTGAGGACGGGCAATCGCCCTTATCATTAGCTGCCATATTAATGTGCTAGGCCTGTGATGTCCTTTTTCCAACCTCTAAGCCTGAGAGGCTCTATATTTAATTGGAATTTTAGCACAATGGGCTCATTTATTCATGGGAACTCTTCTTTGACAATATGGAGGACTGAAAAAAAATGTACGTCAGTTAAAGAGATCAGATTTATTACAAGAACTGTGTTTGGGGAAGAATAAATTGGGATATGTATTCCTGGTTCTCTGATTTAAATGGCAATAAAACCTGGAGACCCTCAGCTTTGGGATCCTCATCAGTGCACCTCATCTGCAGAGCATCAGCAGAGGAAGCTTTTGAGAAAGAAAGAAAGAAAGAAAGAAAAATTGTTCTGGATAGATACAGACAAACTACTCGGGAACATTAAAGAAAGGAAACTTTGTACTTCTGCCTCGCAATATGTGCCTAGAATGCAGCCGAGTTCTTTTTATCTTCAGCTTTACAATATAATTGGCCAGTCCAGTAACAGGGGGAAATGTGCTCTAAGTGTCACATCATCACATTTTTTTTATAGACATAATATCATTTTCTCAAACCTTTACAGATGTGACTGCACAACCACAAAATATAGGGCACCCTTTGAAACGTGTGTTTTGACCAGAAGTCTTTCCTTTCGTGCTGGAGTTTCAAGATGAAGCATTTCTGTAACTTAACGATCTGCTTCTTAAAGGAATAGGGCTTTGAGCAGAATCCCTCAAGGTGGAGAAGTAAGACAAAGTCATGCAATAGAACAAAAGCTGGGTTTTTCTATGCATGTCTGCACCAAGGATAGAAGAAAACATTAGGGTGTTTGGATGGAGTGAGAGCCCCAACAGACAAAGGAGATTATTTAATATCTCCCACTAGGAACATCACATAGTACAAGCAAGAAACCTTTAATTGCCCCCCATTTCCATTTCAAAAACCAATTGTGGTATAACAGCAACATTATGAACTGTTTCTTCTGCCCCTCACACCCCAAAGAGCAGGGCTAGAGAACTGAGATGAAATTAAGTACAGCGCTATTTTCTCTGTACTTGAGACCTTTCACCCTAAAGTAACAAAACGTGCAGACATGGTTCCATCTTTGCCTAAAGCCTGTGGTCAGGTTTCACTGGGGTCCCTCCTAAGCTGAGTGGCTTTCCAAGTGCAACACGTCTGCCCTTCAACTCTGGCAGTGAAGGCATCAATAGTAAATGTCAGCATCCATGCCCTGCTGATTTTGCTGCATCTCCCCAAAGCTCACGCTGGAAGGATGTGCGCTCACAATCAGATTCCCATTGGAGTCCTGTGGGGCGATAGGCGTGGAGCAAACTAAGGCAGTAAAATCACATTAGAAGTTATATTAGAAGGTTGTCAATTACAGTAACAAAGGGATTACGACCTTATCAAAGCATCTATCTATGCCTGGAATGAAGCAGCGGTTTCAGGCTAGACCCAAGGAAATGTTTTTGCCCTGAGATGTAGATTTTGCTTGAGTCCACCCAGAATGAGGACTTAGTGATGTGTACCCTGCTTTCCCTCATCTCAGCTGCTCTCTGTTTCCTCAGATCTGAGCAGGGCCAGCCCCACCCCAGGTGAGCAAGACAGGAGCGTCAGCAACAGCACCAGCAGCAGCGCCATTTCCTCTCAGGGGAGTTTATGTGCTGCCTAAGAGATGCTGACAGAGACCTGTCTTATGAAAATAAATATGCCTGTCCAACTGCATATTGCTAGATGTCTTGATGAAAATGGAGATGGCTGAGTTGATTCTGAAAACTCAGCTATCAAAAGTGAGCAAAAAGCAGCAATAGCTATTGACAAATATGCCCATTTTCACAGAAGCAACGGACAGCTTCCTTACTCGGAGTGGAAAGGTGACTGCCTCCCTGCACATGTCCTCTGTCCGCCAGGACAGTGGCCTGATCCTGAGCCACTAGCTCCATTCTCTGGACATACCCAGGGCTGTTGCTTCAATAAGCATCAAATGCCACTGGTATTTAGACCTGAGCGTTGATATGCATTTATCAACTGAGCCCTTGGGGAGGAAAAAAAACAACCAGGCCAACCTGCTGTAACCAATGGCTCTTTCTTTTTTCTCTACTGCTGTCTCCACCTTCCTTTTTAGGCATCATTTGTTTGGCACTCACTACGTGCCAGACACGGTGCTAATTGTCTTATGTGTGTTACCAACCTTATGAATAAGTGCTCCTATTTCTCCCATTTACAGATAAAGACACGGAGGCTTAGAAAGGTTAAGGTGACAAAAGTCACAGAACCAGGAAGTACTGAAGCTAGCGTTTAAACCCAGATTTGCCTGACATGAAAGCCCATGTTTCTAGCCATCATGATATACCTACCACCTTCCTGAACAGTACACTTCTTTCCTCCAAGCTCAAAATGTCACCTGACCAGCATGGGTCTAAATCAGACATCCATCATTTATGTTCCTCTGGTCTCAGCTCTCTCTGTTTCCATTTAAAATTTTGCTTTTATTTTTACAACTGCTTGCCAGCAACTGCTGTCCAGACTCTATTCACATGAGCCAGGAGAAGCTGTTTGGCAGCTGTGCATTACACTGTGTGAGGCTGGTGAAGAAAAATGGGGAGATGGACGGAAAGGCCAATAAGTAACAGCTGGACTTCTTTTCTCATGCAGGCTACGTGTCGGATCCCATGAGCCCAATGCATTTTCATTCTTGCCGGCATAGTGGCAGCTTTGAGGACAGCAGCTGACAGCACTCCGCATATACCTAAGGAGACTTTTCCCTCACACTGATAGCAACAATTCCAACCATGGCAGACTTGCTTCCAATTATAATATTTTACCCCCTGGGTCTCCTTAAATTTGTGTGTTTGCACTGGTCCTATTTAATTCCCAACCACAAGTTGGGCTTTGGGTTTGTGGCTAAGGAATGAAATGCAAAAGAACCAAGACAAAATGTATTTGAAGAATTGGTTTTAGTTTTGTAAATGAAAAAAAACAAAAACACAAATGTATATTGGTACGTGGATATGGGGCCTTGGTTCATGGTGGGCACTTAACAGTTATTACGTTTTCCTAGACTAAATTATGTAGACTTGTGTTTGAGAGCCGTGGGTTTGATTTCTTAGAATATTGTTCATTTTCTTATCTCATTATGTTACTTCTTCTGTCCAGCGCTGTGATTAAAGATTCTTTGGTGGCAAGCAAAATTGATTCAGAAGTGTATTTCATTATAACAAGACTGCTATGGAGTATACCTTCTTTCAGACGTATCGGTAGAAAGGGTTCATGACCTTCAGATCAAGAAGCGTGCAAAAATCTAGCACTTAATTATTTAGCTTCCTTTCTACACCATACCAAGTACTTTGTGCACTGTTTGGGCAACCTGTTGCTGTCAGCTTCAAGGTGTCGTAAATGCTGTTGGTGTAGTTATGAAACTGGCCCACAAATGCAAACCTGCCATTCATACCAGAGTCTGGCACAGTGCCCTGGGAGAGTATCTGAGGTACCCGCTGCCTTCAGAAAATGCTAAATCTGCCCTCCATGCTCATTCCAACCAGGAAGACAGGAATGCTTCTACCAAACAAAATAGTTCTGCTATTAAAATACAGACTTAGAAAAACCAGGCAGGAAACCATAAAAAATCAGAGTGATAATTACTGCTTTTAACCTGGGTAAGAGAAATAAAGTTAGCAAAAGAAGCTTGGGAATCCTCTAAATCAAGCTCTTTAGATCTCAGCACTGTTGATATTTTGGAGGGGGTGATTCTTCATGGGGGCTGTCCTATGGACTATGGGAGGTTTAAGGGTTTCCTGGCCTCTACCCCCCAGATGCTAGTAACAGCTCCCCTAAGTCCCACAATGTCTTTGAAAGTTTCTAAGTATGTCCTGGGGGACACAATTGCCCCAGGCTGAGAACCACTGCTCTAAATCCTGAGAGGACAACCAGGGGCCTGAAGAGCAACGGAAGGAATGTGGACCCTGACCCCAACTGGCTGCATTTAGGGAAATCTTGCTTCTCCTCCTGTGTAATGTGGACTCACATACATATGGAACTGACTAGAAGTGCTGATTGCTCCTTAGATGCCTGCAGCAAGCTCTCCCGTCCTTCCCTCTCCCCCTACCAGTTAGAAAATGTTTCTTGTGAGCAATTTCTATCAGAGCAGCAATCTGACTCAAAAATCTCTTTGAGCGTTTTCATATGACCAGTGTTTGCAAAGTTGTAAGCCCTCACATGCTCTAAATAGCTTGGGGATAGCCCAGTGTGAGTCCAGAGGTAGAAGTTAAAACCATGGTACTTCCAGGTGGATTTATCCTTTTTTTGAGTCCCCAGCCTTTTTATTTCCCCACCCAATTATTCTGGAGTCACAGCTACTCTATCCCACCAAGGAAGTTGCCAAGGGGCTTTATAATGAACAGGACCAAGGAGCCTGAAGTGGCTTCTTGCCATAAAGCCTTCTGGCAAAGCAGAAAAGCAGAAAAGAACGGGCTGGCTAAGGAACACCTGCCTCCACAGCTCTCCCTCTAGTCCTCTGCCCTGCTTTGCGGAATGAGCCAGCACTTAGCCTGGGAAACTTTGGGGCCTTTCATGAGTTGAGTTTAAAGGAATACCTTAGAAAGCTAAAAAATGTACATACACACACACAGACACACACACACGAGGCCTGACAATTAAGTTTGCGAGCTCGTTGCAACCATGTTGCTAACATTTTTTGATATCAGAGGGATTATTCATTATGAATTTGTACCAACTGGACAAACAGTTAACCAAGTTTACTATTTGGAAGTGCTGAAAAGGCTGCGTGAAAAAGTTAGATGACCTGAACTTTTCTCCAACAATTCATGGCTCTTGCATCACGACAATGCACCAGCTCACACGGCACTGTCTGTGAGGGAGTTTTTAGCCAGTAAACAAATAACTGTATTGGAACACTCCCTACTCACCTGATCTGGCCCCCAATGACTTCTTCTTTTATCCGAAAATAAAGGAAATATTGAAAGGAAGACATTTTGATGACATTCAGGACATCAAGGGTAATATGATGATAGCTCTGATGGCCACTCCAGAAAGAGTTCCAAAATTGCTTTGAAAAGTGACTAGGCACTGGCATAGGTGCATAGCTTCCCAAGGGGAGTTCTTTGAACTTAGTCACTTAGATGCAACCATAGTGATATTCAGCAATGAGGTATGTAGCACTTTTTCTAGGATGAGTTCACAAACTTAATTGTCTGACCTTGTGTGTGTGTGTGTGTGTGTGTGTGTGTGTGTGTGTGTGTGTATGACACACAGCAGATAGAATGTCGAATGTGTGTATAACCAGGACAGTGCTGCGATAAACCAGGTGTCCACCCATGTTCCCATTGAATGGAGGTCATATCCTGAGGAAGGGCTTCTGAAATAACCCTCTTTTTTTCTGGGGATTTTTCTGGAGCAAGTTTGTCAAGCTCCCTTTCTTTGTTTCCTTTCACTAACCACCTCCTCTCTCCACGGTGTATTTCCTTACGTTGCTGCTTCTCTCTGGCTCTTGTCTTGTCAGGCATCGGCAAATATTGAGACTAATGTGTCTTGATTCCCGAGAAAGGGAACCTTTTCACAGATGCCAACCCATAGCTCATAAACCCTTTTCATTACTGCACCTTTAATGGGGCCCAGGGATCATTGTACAGCTTGTCTTGGGACCATGGGGTTGTGTGTGTGTGTGTGTGTGTGTGTGTGTGTGTGTGTGTGTGTGTGTCTCCTTCTGAAAATGTCTCACTAATTGCTTTCTTTTTCTGCTGGTAAAAATGAACTTCTATGGTCATGTTTTTGCATGCTTAGCACATAAAAATTTTTTCCATGTGATGCAGCACTGAGCTCACTTAGAAGATGTTCAATTAGCTATAATTGTAAGCCACATTACAGCAGCACCAGGAGAGTTATTCCAACAGAGTGATTATTTAGGTTAAATTATTTCCAAAGCTGACATTTCCCTGGGAAAGGCCAAAAAAAAGAAAAAATAATGGATCCTAATGGTAGGAGAGAAGGCTAGCACTAGGCAACCCACCAGCAATGAAGGACCTGATTTCCTTCTCACTGTCTTGCTCTCTGTCATTCTTACCTTAATTTCTTTCTTCCTTCCTTCCTTCCTTCCTTCCCTCTCCCTTGAACAATAAGCATTGACTTTTGAGTCACTTAGACTCAAAGTTGAGTGACTTTTTTTTTAACAGTAGTTGTATGACCTTGGGCAAGTCATTTCACCCATCTGAGCTCCAGCTTCTTTTCTGTAAGATGGTGATGATAAATTTTAGCATATAGAGTTGCTGTAAGGATTGCAAATAATGTAAAGTGTTTTCTATAGTTCCTATAGAACTATAGTTTCTATAGTTCTATATATCGTTGTAAATGTTGTAGTTCACTGTTCCTCTTGACAACACCAAGCAGCCCAAAAGCCATACTACAAAAGGAGAACATGAGAAGGGTGAACAGTTTTTTTCTCTCCTGTGGAAATAACCATCAACGTGCCTAAAACTCCCACTTTTGCAAATAACCAGCTGCCACGCTTTTACTTCTCCCGCACTTTGAGCCAAGTATCAGCGGCCTTTGGTAGCGATGTCTTATTAACACCTGATATAAAATCCACAGAGAAATCAAATCATTTAATTCAAATACAAGAACCAGAAAGAATTCTCCAAATAAGAGGGATGCTAAGTAAAAATATAAAGAAAACACATTTATTGAGCACCTACCATGTGGCAGGAACTGTTTTAGGTGATTGTAAGTTATTTCACTTAAGTCTCTAAATAGCCCTGGAAAGGGAGAATTTTTTTTCTTTATTTTTTCAAATGAGTAAAGCTAGTGTAAAATGGAGCCAGTTTTCAAAACAAAGTTTGTCTTGCTTTAGTGTCCATGATTTTGCTCGCTACACAGTAATGCCTTCATTATGACAGAGGAAAGAGAATAAAAATAGCAAAGGCTCACAATTCAGAGTTGTGGGGAAAACAAATAAATCTGCAGTCTGCAGTCTTGAAGAAAATTTGGGTAGTACCCCAGGAGAAGTTTCAGGCACCAGAAAAACAAACCTTTCCTGATTGCAATGGCTCATTATTGCCAAGTAAAACCAAGAAAATAATCACCATCACTTCTTCTGTTTTAATTATGGAAAAGAAAGGGGCTGGAGTAATCTCAAGACTCAAAAAAACATGCATTGTTATTTTCCAGGCAGAAAGAACCAGAAATGATTGACAGAAGCAAGACTCTCACCATGATAAGCAGAAACAAAATAAGTTAGGAGGGCAAAGCACAGCAATTAGGGAAGCCAAGGAGTTCCACATTTTCTCTCCTCATTAGCACACTGGATAGGGAAATAAGGAGAGAGGGTGTAGCCATTACCAGGAGGATTTGAATACTTTATTCCTGCTCAGTTTTGTGTTGCTTGCAGTTACTCAGGCATACAGACTCAAGAGCTCCCCCTGATCAATTCCCTTCCATATTTCAAGAGTCACAAGGGCAAAGATGAGCCATTTGACATTTGCAGTTTCTTCACTGGGTATCAGCTGAAGGCTCAACAGCCGCAGAAACAGACTATATGGGTCCAAGACCATCAGCTCAATTAGCACCAGACGCAAAACATGATGGAGAAGCAAAGTTCCTCTTCCCTCCTTGGACAACCTACCTTTTACGAGGCTAACTAGAAATAAAAAGAGCAGGGGGTTGCACATTTCTCCTCAGGCCAGAGATCCAAAGCAGCACAGCAGCCGACCCAGTGGCAGGGTGCTAATTAAATTAGGCTTCTTGAATAATACACTGCCACAGGTGCCAGGCCCTACTGATGAGGACACGGCTCCAAAGCACTCTCAGTTTAGCTTTATGTTTAATTAGTGAGATAAAAAGAATGTTATCTCAAGTATCTGTCTTTTAAGCAATGGGCTCATGTGTAGAAGAAAGGTTTCTTCAGCCATCTTTAAAGGAGGTCTTGAAGTTCACGAATTTTACTAACCTCCATCTCTTCTTCTATCTCAGCAAATCAGGAAAGAGTAAGATTCCAGCAAGACTATAAAACACAATAAGAATAATTTGAATGTTGGTCTGCCCTTCAGTTTTTACTCATAATAATCCATGATCTGCTTAACACCACTTCAAAAATTAATCCACAGTGAAGACTATCAAGTTCTTCTTTCAGGATTTGTTTTTTTTTTCCCTTTCCCATTCCCAAAACGCAAATTAGTCCTAAGGAAAAAGAATCAATGTCCTGGGACCACACTTTGAGAAGCACTGGCATAGTGTGTAAGGGTACAAACATTTGAGTCACGCTTGAGGAAAGTCTCGTTCTCGTCCTCTGGGTGAGACCTTCCGTTGATTGGCATGTTAGTCTCTCTGTTCCTCAGACTCCCCATCCATAAAATGGAAATAATGATTCTTACCTCATAGAGAGGATTAAATAATGCATGAAAGTCACATATCATAGTTCCAGGCACATGATAAATGTTCCACAACAATCAGCCATGCTTGATATAACATGACTGAGAGAGGAATCAACCATGCACCAAGGGCTAATCATTTATTTCCCAGATGCTAATGAAAAGATTGTGGCATGGGAAAATTTAAGTGTTCGTAAGGCAAGTAAGCCCTAAATTAAGATCCTACAGTAGAGGTGATATATCAAAATACATAAACAGTAAAACCTTGGATTGCAAGTAACATGGTTTGCGAGTGTTCCTCAAGATGAGCAAACATTTCTAATACATTTTAACTCGGTAAACAAGCAATGTCTTGCAATATGAGTAGTTTGTTTCCAGAACAAATTATGCTCACAAACCAAGGTACTACTGTATATATTTTGTATGTATATATACATACATATAATGTATAAATATGAGTATATGTATATACCAGAGGTGCCAAAAAAATGTATACAAGTGGACACTTTGGTCAACGTTGCTCAAACAGAAGTTTGCCATAATCAGAAGTGTCTGGATGCTGATGGTAACCACTTTGAGCACCTCTTGTAATTGCAGATGTACCTTGTATTCATCTTTTGTTATTGGTATAAATTGAGTATTACAATGTTAATAGTTTTTTCCTTTCTTAAAATGTGTATACATTTTTTTGGCACTGTGTGTGTGTGTGTGTGTGTGTGTGTGTGTGTGTGAAACACAAGTATAACATGGATAAAATTATATTGGGATTTGCCATGCAGTTAAATGAAACATAGTGAATTACTAGTAGACACCTCTTAGGTGTCATCTGAGATCTTGGCCTCACCTATACTGTTGGCCATCGAATCACCCACCATTACTATAACCAACTTCCTGTGGGTACAACTTGACTCCACCTTGCCTCCTGTCAGGCCTGGCCCCTATTGCCCTGAATCTCCCATATCACTGCCATGGAGCTCAGCTCCTCTGTGGCCTTGAGGTGAGATGCCCCTGGTTCTCTAGCCCATTGCAACTCAACCTGGCAGTTAATGTGGGGACCTATGGAGTAAACCTTTGACCAATGGAGACGAGAGCCAGGGGAAAAAAATCCTCTTCCTTCTCTACCATAACCCCAATTTCCCTGAGGCACAGCTGACCTTGGAGCTTCAGAAGACAACTGGTGAGACCGACAATCAGTTGCCTTTGATACCAATCAACATCCAGCTCAATACCACATGTAGGGTTGGCTCTTCCTCTTTTCTGTCCTCACTCCCACTTTCTTCATTCCTGCTTCTTCCTCACTAAAGATGTAGTAGCGTACGACTTTTTGCTCAGGCACTGCTTTCTGGTGAGACCAGACTAGGACAGACAATATGCAAATGATTGAATTGAGTTTCTCCTTAGTAAAGAATGGTTTGGGGAATGAAGGAATAAGTGATTGAATAATTAAATGAGATTAAGTATGAATGAACCAATGAATGAAGTGATTTCAGTAAGCTGCTAGGATGAGATCATAATTTAGCCTTGCTTCTTTTATCATCTTTTGATTCTCCTATTGTCTTTGTTGTTAAAAGATAAACTGAGGCATATTAACAATGTTAAGAGTTTATTTGAGTAAAAATCTATTCTAATCAGGCAGCACCAAACCGGAAGTGATTAGGAGCACTCTATTGACAGGAAATAGGGATGAGGTTTTTACAGAGAAAGACACAGAAAGAAAGCAAATGAATCATTTGATTGGCTACAGCTTAAGGGGTTGCCTTATTTGGAAACCACTAGTTGGCTGCTTGTGATTGGATGAACTTAGGTTTTGGTTTCTTAACCTTCAGTTGACTGTTTGTAATTGGTTTAACTTAGATTTTGATTTCTTAACCTTCAGGCATTAATAGGCTTAGGTTTCAGTTTGCCCCTCTAAGCTGCTGAAGTATTAGAACTACCTCAGTCTAATGGCCTACTTGTTTAATTAATTAAATGTTGTTTTCACTCTGTTTCACAGCCTGTTGTGTGTGGGCTGTAGTACTCAGTACTTCTAAGCTTGATCATGCCCTGTGTCAGTCCCCCTATCCCAAGCAAAATTAGTGCTGATACAAGGGATAGGCTACCTTTGCACTAAAGTTCTATAAGCTGATTTTTTCTCCCTTCCTTTTTGATTCTTGTTATTTATTTCATCCTACTAATCTGCTTACTCATGTTCATACTTTATTAGTATATTCCCATTTAGGCTTCTCATCATTACTGGTATTCCTTTTCCTTCCTAGCGGTAGGTTCAGTGCTCTCTGCAAGTTGGAAATGACTGTTTACCTGCCCTTCAGGAAGTTGTCATTTTCATGAAAATAACTGGCTTCCTGGCATTGCCAGGAGGGTACTAACCCCTAAAACAAACTCTGTCTCTATGGTGTTTCTTGTTCTTTCCGTTGAAGCACCCCTCACCCCTTTGGAGGCCTAATGAACGAAATGCTCTTTGGTTGCCTTTGCTTTGAGCTCTTCCATGTTCACTAAATATGGACTTCAAGAATTTTTTCGTGCCAGTCCCTAAAAGAATAAGAAAACAAAAGCTCAAGTTTGGTTACAGGAGAGCCCCGCCTACCACATTGTAGCCCCTCCTTAGTTACAAGGACATCCTTCAAGTGATAAGTTCTTCACAAAGAGAGCAAAGAAACTGAATGAAAAATGAACAAGGGGCTGCTGGATTAGAAAGGCACCAAGTTAAAGGTTAAAATGAGGATGAAAAACAATGGAGCAATGGCACGGGATTGGGATTGTTATTCTTCTGCTCTGCAGGGCCCCAAATGTCTAAAAGTTTTTTTGTTTGTTTGGATTTTTGGGGTTTTTTTGGTTTGGGTTTTTTTTTTTTTTGCATCTACATATTCACTAAAAAGTTTCCATCTCCAGGAATACAAAGTCAATGCATTCTGAGGGCAAGTTCAGCTGGTCAAATCTATGCAAAGCAAGCACATTTTTAAAAATTTTAGTAATTAAAATAATTGGCTAGCTAAGAAAAGACTGTCCCAGTTAATTGGTCTCCACTGAAGAAACATTAGGCTTTAGGGAAAATGCATGTTTAATGGAAGTAATAAGTTATTAATACAACTGGAAGTTCTGCAAAATGTAAAATAGTAGTGGACACTCTTCAAGTTGCTTGCTGAAGTTAAATTAGTTTGTCCCTTTACCTCACCCTATTCATTAGGCTGTTAATTGAGTTAAAATATTAATACAGCTCAAGAATCACAGAGGTACCTCTTATTTGCAGTTTTTCTGTCAAATGTCTTCCTACTGTATCAAAATGATTATTCATAATATAAGCATATATTGCAATTAATCAAAGCCATACTCCAACAAACAGGAGTGTTTACAAATGTTTACAAATATTCTTAGTGTTCTTAGCCTGGCTAAAAAGCCGATCTACTTTTATCCCCTTGTAATTTTAAATGATCTGCCTTAAAAGTCATGTTTCCTCTTAGTTTTATAGACTCCATAGAGTTCATTTTTCCTGTGGTGTTAATTTGTGGTGTTTATTTGTAAACATGGCATTAATTATTAACAAGATAACACCATGCATTTAAAGGGAGCTATTAGTTGCGTCTCCAGGGAGATGATGACTGGTGTTCTGCACCTTCAGACAGCTGACTGTTACCCTGCTGAGCCTCCCAGGGATCTCATAACGGATAAGAGTACGCAACTGGCAAATGAATGTTTGTTATCACCAGTTGGGGCTTTGGCCCACAATGCCTTTGGAGAACTAAGATAAACCGTGAGTGTGCCAGAGTCCCTTTTCCCTCTCTCTGGAAGGCCTGCTCAAAGACAGGCTCAGCATCCTCCTTCACACCCTCTTGCCCCCAGGCCTTAAACGAGTTCTCATTCAGATATGTTTTTTAAGCTTCTTATTTTAGATAATGATTAATTCATAGGAATTTGCAAAATAATATACGGAGAGGCCGTTATCCAGTTTCCCCCAATAGAACATCTTACATAAAACTATAGAGCAATATCAAAACCCGGAAATCGACACTGGTCCACTCCCCTTTTTAAAGGGGCCTGTTACTCACCTCTAAGTAGAAAGAGGCCCTGTGCCCACCGTATTTTACCAGCTGCAGTGGACAAGTTACAAGAAAGTGAAAGAACTGAAAATTTAGGTGCTCAGAAAATAGAATGCTTAAATTCTTTGCTCCTCTAGTCTAAAGTTTCACATAACCTAGTTGTTTCCTTGACCCATATGTGAACTCTTCCTAGGAGTTGAAATTAGGGTAGAAATACCACTAACAAAAGCATTACAATTTTAAATGCCACTAAAAAGAGCATTACAATTTTAAGTGCCAATAACAAGAGCATTGCGATTTTAAAATCTCTTCACAACAATTTTAAGACAATTGTGTTAAACACCATCATCTAACAAGCTGTAGTTGTGGAAAAATTTAGTCTCATTGCTAGTATCTTCATAGTCAAGACAAACCTTATACTTGGGAACTTGTACTTACGAATATTTAGAAAAAAATATGTTCTCTTAATTTATAATTAAATGATGTAATTATTTTGAAGATTGTGTCAAAAGTCTGCCTTTTATAATAGAGGGGCTCAGCACTTTGAAAGGCCTTCCCACTATAAGTAGATCCTGTATAAAACTTAAAATTTTACTTTATTGTTGAACTTTCAGGGAATAAAGAAAGGTTGTGTTTTTTGTTTGTTTGCTTGTTTGGGGTTTTTTGTTTTTTGGGGTTTTTTTTGCCAAAACCCTCAGTTATCTGGGTAAGCACAGGGGAAAAGCAAAAACAGGGATGCCCTGAGGCCAATGGAATATTAGCACTGTAATTGGAGATTAAGCCTTGAGCCAATAATGACGGGAAAATTTATTAAAGGTTGGCACCTTAAATTGGACCCTGAAATATTATTCAGAAATTAACTCACTACTCGCAAACAAATTAGAAACAAACCACCATGAATGAGTCAGCAGAAATAACAAACGATAGATCCAGACCACCAAAGATACCAAATATGAGAAGAATCAGTTTCAGAAGAAAAAAATAACTACATATAAAATACTTAAATCTTAAAATCAAAATGACACACATAAAAAATAGCAAGCAGCATGAGACTATCAACAATGAATAGGTAGATTTGGATTAAAGACTAAAAACAACTTTAAGAAATGAAAAATAAAATTATTGAAAGCACAAGCTTGGTAGGTGCATTAAACAGATTAGACATAGATAAACAAAAATGGAGAATTGGTAGATGCTCTGAATGCAGCATCTAGGAACATAAAGGTGGAAAAATCTCAAAGCATTTTTGCTCGTCTGTAAAATAGGAGTTAAAATACCTGCCCCATCTTCCTCTGTTTGCCACTACAATAAATTCTACATCATGAGAGCAATGCAACATATGTATGATAATAACCTATATGTGGAAACTGCTACTGTCTACCAACAAGGTATAATTGAGACCACCTCTGTCCCTTTCCATCCCTTTCCCTCAGGCTACGCTTATCTAATTTATTTTTCTCTTTGTTGGGTATCTTCAAACCATGCTTGTATATTATACCCTGGTTTTTCCTTTACATAACTATTGGGAGACAAGGTGAATATACACTGATTTGGCCCTCCTCCTAACCCTTAGGATCAGCTGAGGAACTTTTTCAGATGTGGAATGGACAAACGTGGAGCCATTTTTTCATACTGCTTACAGGTGCTCAGTTTAGAGGAGGCCCCTTGACTTGGGTAGCTCAGGGTACACAACCATTTTACACTAAGCTTCAGGAGACACATGAGCTAGAAACTGTCATCAGCACAGGCTCTCCTGAGAAACAACACTTACATAATAGCAGTCCAGAGGATAAATCAGCCACCAATCTACCAAGACTCAGCTTCACAGATCTCCCAGTTTGCAAATGGAGATTAAGACTTGAAAACAACAGAATCTAATGACTGAGGGAGAAGCATCCTCCTGTAGAAAAGGTCTCAAGTGGTAAGGGAAGGACATCTATTAGCATCTTGTAGACTAATAAGGTATGACTCGAATATTGCCTCTCAGGTGACAGATCAATGACCCCAGAATTATTCTTGTAATTGTAATAGTACTGGAAGCCCTCATCTCCACATGGAGGGCAGGATATAATGTTTCTGCTAAGAGCATAGACTCTAAAGCAGCAAATCTCTACCTGAGCTTTAATAAACACTGGTGCCGGGCTGGCCGAGTGGCGTGATAGTTAAGAACTGGCTTGGGACGCCAGAGGACCCTGGTTCGGATCCCACATATGAGGGCCAGTGACACTGCCCTCTACAGATAAGATGCTGAACAACAGCTCAACCTGGAGCTGGGCTGCCATGAGTTGTCAGCGACGGCAACAGCAACGGCAAAGGCTGCAGCCCCTGCTGCAGTGGGTTGCCATGGGCTACTGTATATAGCCAGCAGCCAGCGTGAGCGGCCAGCCTCCGCAGTGAGTGGCCATCCAGAAGCCGGCAACTGATGTGCCTCGCCCGGGAAGAGCGCAATGATGGTGCCAACTTGGGCCAGTGAAGCAACGTCCTCCACAACTAGACTGAAGAACAAAAGGACAGCAACTTGTCTGTTCCCCTTCCCCCATTTCCCCAACGCTGTTCCCATCCCCCCAATTCCCCAATAAAAATCTAAAAAAAAAAAAAATTCTCCAAAAAAAACCACTGGTGCCTTGGTTCTACTCCCTGGATATTCTAATGGTCTGGGATGCAGCCTGGCATCCGGGTTTTTTAAAGCTTCCCAGTAGATTCTGATGTGCAGCCCAGGCTGAGTAATTTTGAGATCCGTGGTTCTACCACTGTAGGTGCACCAGTATCACCTTGGTGGGCTTTTTATAACATAGTTTGAACTCTACGTTCTCAAAGTCTGATCCAGCAACATCAGCATCCTGTGGGCGTTGTTAGAAATGCAAATTCTCTGGTGCCTTGTAGCCCTAATGAAGCTGAAACTCTAGGAGTGGGACCCAGCAAATTCTAATTTAATAGGCCCTCCAGGTGGGTGATTCTAATGGAAGCTAAACTTTGAGAACTCCTACTCCAGATGGAGCCATTTTTCTTTTCTGGGTTAAATCCCAGCTGTGATACTTCCTAGTTCTGTGACTTGAATATGTTACTTCATCTTTTTATGTCTCAGTTTCATCATCTATAAAATGGGGCTAATAGTACCTTCCTCATAGCATCGTGAGGCTTAATGAGTAAAGGAGTAAAAGAATAAGAGAATAACATGAGTAAAATAGCAAAAGCACAATGTGTTAAGCTGTAATATACCAATTTAGACTTCTGAAATCATGTTTACAGTCTACCTTTTAAAATCAGTAGTTATTCAAAGTTGAGATCTGTGGTACAAAACCTTGGGTACATATATTAATTACCTGGGGAGATTTTTTAAAGTTCTGGTGCCCAACTCTCATCCCCCAGAGATTTCAATTTTTTCCTCTGGAGAATTCTAATGTGAAGCCCAAGTTGAGAACCATTAGATTTGAGTTTTTAAGCCAATTTGTATGTGCTTAGGCAGGTTTGCAATTTGTTGAGTTCTGCTGGAGAGTTCTGTGCTAAATAGGGAGCTACGAACATTATGATTAGTTCAGGGGGGAGAGTTTACATTTATTCTCAGAGATTTTCTTTTCTTTAGTCAATGACAGGTGTATGTGTTTGTGTGTGCATGCGCACACATATGCATAAAATAGAACGTGGAATTTCTGCTGTCTCTAATATAAGTCTTTGCATTCTCAGTGGGGATTACAAACAGGCAACAACAAACCTCAGGGATATCTATAATCCAGACAACCAAAGTGTTTCACTTACACCGCATTTGAAATCTTGTATTTCAGTGTTTGTAAAACAAGAACTAAATTAGCTGCCTTAAAAAAACAAAAAATGAAAAACAACAACAACAACAAAAAAAAACCAACACCAAGTTTCACAGAATGAATTTCATTACAAATTAGGATTCTGTGTCTCTAAAAAGAAAATCTGACTATGAAGCACCATTGTGAAATGAAGTGAACTCCGGAGATAAGAGTTCTAATTCTGTTTTGTCCCTAACCAATGTGTAACCCTTTCCTCAGACTGTCTGGGCTTCTGCTTTCTCCATCTGGTTTCCAAAAAGGAACTGGTAGCATCTTTGATCTCTACTGTTCCTATCGCCTCTAAGGTTTTATGAAAATATCATTGGATGAAAATATGTTTTATGCAGTAATATTTTACGAAAAGATCATATACTCCCTTGCCTGCATCCTAGCTACCTCAATCAAACTTAGGCTTAAAAATGTTCAGAGAAACATATCACATTCCCTCAATCTGCATTTTAGCTCATTTAGTCATTCATTTACCAGATATTTATTGAGCACACGCCATGGGTCACACATTGTTCTTGGCCCAGGGGATTGAACATGGGCCCGAATAGACCCAGTCTCTTCTTCGTGGAGCTGACAGTCTATTGAAAAGCAAGTCAGCCTGTGTTACATGAAATGCAATTATCAGAACCCTACAGTTCCTTTTCCCTTCTTCACATCTCACGTTTGCATTCTAACAGATGTATCAGAGAAGACGGTGAAGGAGGAATTGAAAACCTGGCTAAGATTTAACAATAGTTATAAAAAGAGAAAAAGATACAGATAAATCATCCATTAAACCAAGGGGTTCAAGGGCAGTTTAGTTCCTTGTGCCAGGTGTCTCCAAACTTTTCCGATTAAGGCATATTTTTGAAAACTAAAATTTCTGTGGCATATTAGGGTGTGTGGGGGGGTAAGGATTAGCCTACATAGTTACAGCACTATTTACTTGATTGCTTTTTAGCACAGGTTGGCAATCTATATATATACACTCCTTATGCCAAATCTGGTACTCTACCTTTTTTTGTAAATAAAGTTTTATTGGAACACAACCACACTCATTTGTTTAAGTATTGCCTATGGATGCTTTCACCCTAAAATGGCAGGACCGAGTA
Organism: Hipposideros armiger; assembly: GCF_001890085.2. Lineage (NCBI taxonomy): Eukaryota > Metazoa > Chordata > Mammalia > Chiroptera > Hipposideridae > Hipposideros > Hipposideros armiger. Next base: position 651,587 of record NW_017731434.1, read on the forward strand.
GCTGCAACTTTATGTCCCACAAAATCTGAAATATATGCTTTCTGGTTCTTTACAGGAAGACTTTGCTGACCCTTGCTCTTTAGGATTAAGTTTCTGTTTGAGTACAACTGTTTACTGCCCTGTGTACTCAGACACACACAAGGGGCACCTTTCCTTCCCCAGGAATAGGTGGGTATTGTACTAAGGCCCTGACGTCTACCCTGTAGCAACACCAAGCTGCATGACCAAGCTGCAAGACTCATTCACTCTTCTGACAGATAATCCCTTTACTACTGTGCGGCCAAAACAAACTTTACACCTTAATCAAACTTTTAGCAACTCACTTGTGATGGCTGCTGCCACGCCTTATAGCTTGAGACATGCAGCCCCGTGCTAGTCAACTTGTCTATGACACCAGTGCTCTTCAAATATTTTTACTCATATACCACTGAGAGAGCTTTGAAAACCTGTCAGTCCCCCTCAGAGAGTTTTTACTGACATCTGCAATTTTCATATACGTTTAAACAGTAGTTACAGATGTAACTTCTAGCACGTTATAAAATTGAATGTTTTAAGATAAAATGGTTACATCTCTTTCCAAAATGTGTCCTAGGAAATCAAAATGTCATCGCAATTTGATATCACCTTTTCCCGCGTGCTAGATGCAGAGAGATGCCATCCAGATACCTCCTTTATGGTCAATGCCTTCGTTCCCCAGCTGCCCTGAGCGCGATGTACTGCTGGCTCGTATCTGAGTCTCTCCACAGGAAGTGGTTGTGACTGAAGGGCACTGCCTAGTTAAAAGGTTATGCTTCCTCCTGGGGAGGCAGCCAAAATCAGTGACTGGTCTATTGTGGGCACTGAGGCCTGACCTACTCGCCTCATTCTGCCATCCCCGCTCCAGAGTTCCCCATGGGAAGGGCTGCAGGCTCTGTGGTGACTACCCCAGAGCCCACCTCTCCCCCCATTTCTGCTTCCCTCACTCCCCACAGTGTTATTCCCAAGTGTATGGCCCAATAAACTTGCTGCATACAAACTGCTGTTCTAGTGTTTCCCTGGGAACTTGACCTAAGATATCTATTTTAAAAAGTACATGACTAAGTTCTGCTTTAGCATTAGGAAATTTCATGTTATTTTTTTCTTAATAAAAACCTGCATTTTTTTTATTCCACTCTGCCCACAGATTTTTATCCTATTTTAATATATTTTTATGCTTTAAAGTCTTTTTTGATCACCCTTTTCATACTTTTCTGTAACTATATTACATAAATTAAAATTAAAATTTAAAAATGTCTTATGAACATAGGGTTCTGTGTGTTAAATTTCTTCTAGGCTGAGTTATCATTACAATTATTAGTAATATGCATTTGATCAAAACAAAATACATGTATTATAAATTTTGATAATCATTGTACATAAAAAGTAAAAGTAGAAATGCATCTCATAAGATTGTGATTTCTACTTTTAATTAGTTTCTGTATTATTTACTGCTAAAGGATAGTGTTCAACATCAGTTTTATTCCATTTTCTGTTTTATTTGTATAAGTCAGGGGTCGGCAAACTTTTGAGAAGGAAGAGCCGCCAGGGGTCAGCAAACTACGGCTCACAAGCCACATGTGGCTCTTCGGGTGCGTACAGGTGGCTCTGAAGTAAAATTGAAAATGAAAATAAAACTATCATAGTTTCATTTATAATATTACTTTAAATAAATTTTCCTTATTTGTAAAAATATATTTATGGCTCTCGAATAATTTTTAAATTGTTGTGAGAGACAGGATTGGCTCTTCCCAGGTTCGGCAAACTTTTGAGTCGGAACGTACCCAAAGAGCTGTATGTGGCTCATGAGCCGCAGTTTGCCAACCCCTGGCATAGATGTACAATACAGTATTTGTGCATGTCTCATAAAAAAGCAGATGGGAATGGAAGTGATTTGGTTGCATTGTACTGCAGTGCTCTTTGAACTCTTTCTAAGTGATTTACCAAGAATCACAGACATAAAATACCAAAAATTATTTTAATGGCTTTTCAAGAACAATTTAATTAGGTCTTCATTTAGCTTTCTCAAAAACAAAGAATTGAAAACCACTTGACTTGCAGAGGATTTGTTAACCAGTCATTAAGGTCATTCCTTTTCTTAATACCTACACCATATTCCAAATTGTTCCTTTGTTGTTTGTGACATCCCAGAGACAACACAATAAAACTGGTAAATGAATGAAGAGTTGGCCTTTATTGTGAAGGGAGAGTGGGGGGCACTGGCAAAAGGAAAGACCTTGAGTATAAGCTAGTTCTCGGGTCCATTTTATGACGAAAGTTTATATGGAGGTTGAACATCTGCAAGGTAGCCTTGCCAGTGAATGCCTTGGAAAGTTTCTTGTCTTGTCAGAGGTACACCCACATCAGCTTGAAGGTCTCTGAGTCACATTCGTACTAATTTAATAAAGACCAGAAAACATTTGACAAAGGAGGCCGAGAGCTGGCTCTCAGACTTTGGCACCAGGTTCTGTTCCAGGAATTTTTTCTGTACCTTAGTTTTCCTAATAAAAAAATTGGGGGTATTGAATCATTCCAAAATATTGTAAGGCTTGCACAGATTATTAAACAGCCTGAGACTTCTGGAATGAATTGCAAAAGGAATGTGCATTCTCAAATATCCAGCATTTTACTTAACAGAGTTAAGGTTTCCCATTATTTTGAAGAGCATAGATTTCCTGTCTCAGGGCATAACAGAGGGAATGAAAAAACTTAAAGAAAAAAAGAAAAAAACGGTGAGTTTGAGAGCAACTTTTTAAAAATTCTAGCTGTATTTATTCCCTGTTCTCTTGGACCTCTTGCTGCTGGCCATGGACAGGGAACTTCATTTAAATGACATAATCAGGTGGTATAGGAGACTGGAAGGAAATATTACCCAAGGTCAGAAGCAGCTGCTTTCTCCTGGCTGTCCTTGAAGCCGTTGGAATATTTCATTTACTAGATGAATTTTCTTAAGGCTTTCTTTTCTTTTCTCAAACAATCATTTTCCAAGAGAAATAACTGTGGCACATTATTAATCTTAGAAGTGTTAAGAAACTCAACTATATTTTAATTTTACAACACATGAGTTTATAAAGCCATAGAAAAGGCTTAACTCAAGAAATTCAAATAGGTTAATTCTGCTTACCTTTACTTTGGTTGTCTATTTTTCTCTTGTATTATTTAAACAATCTACTGTATTCTTTGAACGACAGTGACTAGAAATATCACTCCCTCCTTGCAGATGCAGGATATAAGAATGAGATTTAATCTTTCCCCTTCTATACCACTCCACTGTGTCATTTAAAAGGAGTTACCTGCTACCAGGGCCAGCAGCAAGAGGTTCAAGAGGACAAGGAATAAATAAAGCTAGAATTCTCTAAAGTCACTCTCAAACTCACTCTTCTTTATTTTCCTTGTTAAGTTTTTCCCTTCCTTCTACAAATATACAAAACTACGTACAGGTTTACATATAGCATCTTAGTATCCATATACCTCTCCCTAGAAGGTAGTATGTGTGATGAAAATAGACTTTGGAGTAAGAAGACCTGAGATTGACCATGATTTTAGAAAAGTCACTTAACTTTATTAAGCTTCTATTTACTTATCTATGAAATAGTGATAATAATTTTCCTCTCTATTATCTCATATATGTGAAAGGCATGTATAAATACAGTCAATGTAAACACTGTACTCAAAAATATAGCCCCACGAAATATTCTCTCGGTTCTGCTCTATGGAGTTTAAATTTTGTAAGGAAAGAACAAAGAAGATTTTTTAAATATAGTCTTATTTATAAAGAACCATTCACATGTCTTCTCCATAAACATATGTTTTATTTATTTATGCTTTTAATAATGAAACTAGGGAAAATCAGTTCACTTAAACATACAAATAATTTTATCAACACAGGATTTGCAGAGAAAGAGCTCCTTTAGTCAAAATATCACAACACTGAATTTCACAGTTAAACCCACATGCAGATTGTAGAATCATGTTACAGAATGTTTCCACAGAATGTGTTAAATATAAAAATAATCCAATGCAATTTCCATTTAACACATTGTACAAAACTCCTTCTTCAATGAAATTAACAAATTTAAAATCTTTCCCGTAAAGTTCGATGTATTCAAAGTGCTCTGTAGCATTGAGGTTGAGATCAAGGAACAAATACTGTAAAGTTCCACAGTAATGCAGCTCAGTAATAAAAGAAATTGGATATAATGTAGACGGAATCCACTCATAAAATAAAGATCTACATTGTGCTGTGATTGACACTCATCCTCAAGAGAGAGGTGGGCTGTAGGACTTCATGCACATCAGTACAGTCATAATAAAAATGAGTTTAAAGTTGAATTCATCACTTTTATAGTAAGTACTCTTTCCTAGAGATAGAAAAACAGAGGAAGAGAAAAAGAGAGAAGGAGGGGAGAGAAACAGAGAGAGAGAGAGAGAGAGAGAGAGAGAGAGAGAGAGAGAGGAAGTTCACAATGCTTCTGCAATCCACTTTTCAATGAAGACTAATCCTCAATATAATCAATGTCATGACAGCAATTTGCAGACTTTAGAGTACATCCAAATTACCTGGGAAGCTTGATAAAACAACAGTTGCTAGGCTCCTCCCACAGACTTTCCAATTTAATAGGTACAAGATAAGGGCAAGAATTGGTATTTGGGACAGTTTCAAGTGATGCTGATATCCTGATCAAGGGACCACATTTTGAGAACCATGGTAGGGCAGCCAGCATAGATTATATGATGATTTAGGACAGCAGTTCTCAATTTTGGCCACATGGTAGAATCAACTAAATAATAATAATAATAATAATAATAATAATAATAATAATAATAATAAACCTGATGCCTGCGCCCATCTAAAACTAATTAAATCTGAATATTTGCAGTAGGAACAATGGATGAATCCTTCATGCATTCATGAAAATGTCCCATGAAAGTCTAAATGTGTAGTCTAGCTGGAGAAACACTGATTTTCAGAAATTTTCTTTTGCCTTCTCACATGGAGAAAAGACAGCCAAACCAATGTGCCATTCGAGGAAATCAAAATCCCCAGGAGGCACACTGATGCACAACTATTTCTGGTAATATCAGGGAGTAATTTAGAAAGCAGTTGTGACTATTGATTTACAATGCACTCCGAGGTTAGTTCACAGGTTTGAAATAACAGACCTTGGGAAGGTGAGAGGCCCAATAATTTAATCCAAGTTTCTTTTCCATTGAATGACATCAACCAACGCATCTAGAATGTTGGTGTATGTGCTGATGTGCGATGTTGACCTGCTATAATTATTGTTACTCATTTCACTTAGCTAAATTATTTACTACTATGATTAAAATTCAAGCGGCCCAGAAATAAGGCACCCAGGGCTGAAATACCAGAAGCATTTACCAGTCTACCTCAGAAAGCAAAACTACAGAAACACACACAAAAAAAGCCAAGGGCACTTCGAAATAAGATTTCCACTTTAAATTACTCTTCTGGCATAAATAGAAAGAATGGCTATTTCTAAGCGAATATACATGCCATAGGATCATTTTACAGGTCAGGAGCAATCTTGAGTACTGAGTGTACATGGAAAGACCTTTTCAAGCTCATTTTCACAGATCACGTCATTAAAGCCCCAAGCCACCGATTTTAAGTAAAACTCTCATGTATGAAACTGGGTCTAATGTTTGATTATCAATAAAAAAGAATTTAAACAAACCCCAGACATCGGAACTGGGCCACTCAAGTTATCTTTGGTAAAAGTCAAACATTTGAAAAATATCGATTTAATTTGAATATAGACATGTTACTCTGTTGAACACTTAATAGCCTCACAGGCCTCTGCTAGGAACCACTGCGGTAAGGAGGGTCTGACAGATCTGTCAGCCATTGTCAAGGTGCTCACTGCTACTAACCAGCACTGACAGACTGGGAGCCAGCTCAGACAAGCACAGAGATTTTTCTCAAAAAAAAAAAAGATAAAGCCTAAAGTCCTGGTGAGGTGCTTGGATGAATATTTCTCTGCTCTTCAAGTCTTCCAGAACACATTTTTAAAATAGCCTGAAACATAATAAAAAGGATAGTAAACTATGAATATAATCACTCAGGATAGTAGAAACTAGGCACTAAGGATGTGAGGGCATCAAGGAAATAGCAGGAATACAACAGAATGTTAAAAATAATTTTGGTCTTTTGCTACAATCGTCAATATTTTACGTATGTACATATGATTTATATATTTTTATAATTTTCATATATTTTTAATATTTTAATATGTTAATGGCTATATATGCATACATCCATATATATCACACTTCACAAAACTGAAGAAATGAAGGCATAGAGCCCATTTAAAGGCAAATAATCATAGCCATTCCTTTCAACACTAAAAGGGAAGTGAATTCCGGACTAGAGTTTGCTTCTTTCCTTGTGTGGTATGTCCCTGTGGTACATTCTCCTCTGTATTGCATCTTTGGGGCGCTCTAAGGGAGATATGGATCTCACTACATCAGAGAGCTATGCTTGCAAAGACAGAGGGTGTGATTTAGAGATGCAAAGGGAAGAGATGTGGGTCCCTGTGTGTGCTTTGGCCCCCACCTCCAATTCACTAAGCCTGATTCTGATGGCTGGGTGTTAAGCGGCAGAGCACTGAAGCCCACGTGCTCATGTGTATATGTGTATACAAGGACCCATAAAGGGATAAGCCAGGGTAGGGGACCCCAGATGGGTTATCTGTTTTATTCCACAAACAGATCAGGCTGAAACTCACCGTCTGCCACGAAGTCTCTTAGGCCTTCATGTCGTCCATGGAAACACCTACGTTCTCACTTTCTCTTTGCACTGTATGCTCTTGTCTCTCTTGGGTCCCAGTGTAGTCGGGTTTTACAGGGAGTGTTTCCAAGTCCTGTAGGTTCTCTCTACCTGGCTCTGACTCTCGCTCTTGGCATAATCCTAGTCTGAATTCTTCAGCCTGGCCCAACTCCTGTCCCCCAACAAGGCTACCCAGCCCTTCCTCCTCTCCTGTTGACTCTGCCGGCTGCTGAGTGGTGCCAGCGTCCCCTCCCTTTGGAGCCTGCCCCAGCTGTAGGGCCTTCCCTTCCAGGTCTGAAGCTCCCCTTAGATCCCCCAGCCCAGTCTCTGATGCTCCAATCACTGGCACCTCCTCCACTGCTGGCACGTCTTCCCTGCTCAGCGCTGTTTCCTCTACTGCCACCCTCTCTGCCGCTGCTGTTTTTCCTAGTGACTCATCCATTGTGTGCCAAGTTTCTTCACCAGCAACACCTGAAAAGTTGGAGGCTGTATTAGCAGCTGTTTTCTCCTCAGCTGTCTTTGAAGCTGCCAACACCTCTTTCTTCTCCTCGGACATTTCTGCCGTTCCTCCTTCTTGATGCAAATCTTCCTCAGCCACAACTCCTCCTCCTGGCAAGCTCCCATCCCCCTCTGCGTCCCTGTTCTTCATCACTCCTGTCCCCAGGGTGCACTCTTCATCAGCCTCCCCTTCTGGGTCCTCATCCATCACTTCTTCACTCAATGTTCCTGCCATGATGGCATCTCCCTCAGGAACATCTCCTTGGGTCGTTGCCATGGCCCCTACTCCTTGTCGCCCTTGTACAGACCCTTCCTTACCTCTCCTTCCCAGTCCTGCAAGGCCATCTTGATCTTGGGCTGCACACTCCTGGGCCTCGCCTGTGGCTGTGATCGGAGCTTCAGCTGCCTGCACCTGTCTCACTGGGTCACTCTCAGGAGCTGCCATCACACCCTCTCCCTCAGGGCCTGGCCCCTCATCTGGCGCTAAGGGAGCCATGTTCTCCTCCTCTCTGTGAAGCATCTCTGCTCTGCCTTCGTGCTCTGTGTCTCCAGTTTCTCTAAGTCTTTCCCCTCCTTCGTCTTTCCTCAGAGCTATTACGTTTTCCAGTGACTTTTCAAATTCAGGTGCCATTTCAAACATGGACACCTCTCTCTCTCTCAGTACATATTCTTCCTGTGGCCCTGAGTCTTCAGGCAATTCAGATGCCTCCGTGGGTGCTTCCTTCTCAACATCACATTCCATTTCAGTTTGGGGGCCTTGTGTCTCTTCCTCATGTCTTCCTTCCTTCACAGGTTTCCCCTCTTCCCCTTGAAACTCTTGCTCCTCTTCTAAAATGTCTTCACCCTGAAGTACCTTTGCCCTTGTCACCTCTTCTCTCTCAGATTCAGTTTCCCCTAGAGGTGTTTTTGGCCTCTCAGCTTTCACTGCCTCTTTTGCTGCATAGACTTCCTCAGGTAATATTTCTCTCCTGTCATTGTCCTTATTAGATTCTGCCTCAGTCACAACCTCCTTCCTTTCCACATCTTCCTTGTCAAGTTCTTCCCGGCTGTCCTGCGAAACTTCCATCTGGGTTGCCTCAGCCTTCTCAGCAGTTGAGGAGCAAAATGGTGTTTCTGTTCCCATAACTGCTTTCCTGTCTTGCGCTGTTTCCTCTCCCCCAAGTATTGCCTCTTCTGAACCACCCTCTCCCCAGGAGGCAGAGTCTTCCTCAGGCCCCATGGCCTCTAGATCTGTGGATGCTTCCTCTTCTCTTTCCTCCACATCTGGCTTTTCAGACCCTGCCTCACTCACAGCTGCCCTGCTCTCAGCCTCTCCCTTCAGCAACATGGCCTCGCTCAGGGCTGCTGCCTCCTGCACACACTCTGAGCTCTGAGCTGGGGCCTTGCTTGCTAGCATTGTCTTCTCCAAACCCTGTTCCTCTTCAGAAGCTGCCTTCTCTGTCTCCAGCACTGTCTGCATCGAGGCTTGTTCTTCAGGAGCCTCATCTTCCTTCAGACCTCCAGAGTCTCTTGCTGTTGCTTTTCCCATGAGGTTTAACCCCTCTTTATCCAGCCCTCTATCCTTTTCTTCTTCTGCCTCTGCCCCACTTGCTATGTGCTGAGGGACTTCCCTTCCCTCTGTAAATTGTTCTACTAATACTGGCTGCTCTGCTGTTGGCTTCCCCTCCCCAAAGGGAACCTCATTAACCCCTGCTGAACCCCACAGTGTTACATCCACTCTTTGTTCTGTTGTGTCAACATCCCTGTGTTGGGGGACTTCATCTTCCACCATTGCTCCTTCCTTCTCCAGTGTATCCATTTCTGATGCAACTGGCTTGGATTCCTTGTTTGAGTTGAGGGCTTCCCTTTCCTCCACCATTAAATTCCTATTCGGTGCTATAAAATAAAGTTAGAAAACAAGGTTACTTTAATCAAAGTGCACAGGGAGGAGATATTATATATAATCGTATTTAATATGAAATATTTATGGGTAATATCAAGCAGTTATTGATATTATATATAAAGCATTTCCTCCATTCTATGATACCATCGACTATAACATGTGTCAGGATGGCTTTTCATGATGAAAAGAAATGCTATCAGATTTAACAGACTCACTGATATCAAGGGAAAAGTGAACATCACACATGTTGAAAACAAACAAAAACTTCATGTTTTAGGATAATCAGATCAATCTCTCTCTCTCACTCACTGCGCACACACACACACACACACACACACACACACACACACCTCCTACATTCATTTTAAATATTAGGACTTGCAGAAAAATTGTACAATAAAAAAGATAGTGATTATTTATTTCATCTTCTTAGAAATCATTGTTCCCTAAAGCACCATAACATGCCTGATCTTAGCCTATGTTTCTTGTATTCACGTGGACATTTAACAACACAATAAGAATACAGTGCAAGCTCATCATTATCCCACATATTACTCCTACATTTGAAAGCTGCTATGTCTAGATTCTGTCATCAAATAACTTTGTAGCTCAAGGTAAGGCTTTTTATTAAAGACACCGATTTGTATTACAGGTCAGGATGCCTCCCATCTACATTCAGAAACCGATTTGCCTTTGGTAAAACGATCACATAGCAACACAAGACTTTGTAGTCTGGGGCAATTTTCAACGTAAATAACCTTCTTGAAGCGTTTCATAAGTTCTCATCCATAATTCCCTGGCAAATCTGGGCATACTAGCTATCATACTTCAATGAATTTAAGTTCAATATTTCTTAAAAGGTCTCAAATAGATTTCTTAGTATTTAACAAATTCATGTGTTTTTGTTGAAATGATCTATGCAAAATAAATAAAGGTATGTCATGCCAAATATTCAAATCATTTAAATTTTTCCACTGCAGAAAATTACTTAGGAAGACAGAAGCTTCTAACATAGTCATCTTAATAGTTTCTATCAATCTTATCTTTTTCATTTATAGAAGACACCGGACTGGATGTTATAAAATAAATGATCATGCCAAGACATAAACCTCCAAATTATGTAAACATATAAAGCAGGCAAATGTGTCTCCCTCATTTTTCTGTACTTGCTTGCCTTTTGACTAGCCATTTCACCGCCTATCCCATCACCATCAACCAGAATACTAAAGCCCTGACGTTCGCTTCTTCCCTATTCTGATACCCCATCCAGGACTGTCTTATCACTCCATTTCCTCTCCTAGCACAAAACATGACCATTCTTTATTGCAGTCCCTTTGTTTCTTGCCAGCTATTAGAAGAAACCATATTGAAGTAAGGCAATAATAGCTGATATTACATTTTCCTTAAAAATGTATTTGGAAGGTAACATTTGATGTCTTCTTTTGAAAGAATAACATAGAAACGTCAGGTCTATCAATACAGTTGGTGTTGATTTTAATAGGTGGTCCTCAGCATGTTATACTAGTTATATACTAAATTGTACCAGAAAGCTCCCAGAGGGAAATGTAGAACCAAATGTTCACTCAGAGAACATGTAGCCAATGTGCCCGAAAGAATATCATTCATTTTATTTCATTACAGATTATTACTGGATTTGGAACAAAATTAATTTACAACATTAAGAAACAGCAGTGTCTGTTAAGTCTCTTTAATAGTATATCTGTTGCTATTCAAATTCCTGCATGAAAGTATATTAAAAAGTTATGAAAAACATTTAAATAAAGTCCTCTCTTTTGCTAAACTGGCCTCTGAAATTATGGATTATTTAAAGAACATTCAGGAAAACAGGGGAATAAAACTGCCTAGCCACCATGTAATAATATACTATGCTTAAATTGTAGGAGAGAAAGTGCTAATGGCGGCCAGTGAGCTATTATATGGACACACACTATCGGGAAGTCAGGCATGATATTCCTGAAGCAAAGGTTAGAAAGAGTAATTGAAACCCTTCTAAGAAATATCAGTACAAAAATTGGCATATTTTTTATGGTAACATCATGGAATTTGGGGGGGAAATGAATATAAGAGAGCAAACAATATTCACAAATAGGGGTAATTTGATTTAGTGAAATGAGTGTGTATTGGGGAGTCACACAGACCTGGGTACGAGTGTCAGCTCTACCACTTACTAGTTGTATGAACTTGGGAAATAACACCTCTCTAAACCTTCATTCTCTTACCCATAAAACAGGAATAGCAATGCTTGACTCACAGAATCCTTGTGATAGTAAACCATAAAATGCTTAGCACAGTGCCTGGAACACAGAAAGCCCTAACAAATTTTCCTTTCACACTTCCCTCCCACTGCTTACAATATGTTCTTGCTTGAATCAGATTTGATCTAACTATTGTGCCTGCATTCAAGACTGTTTGGGGAGGTACACTAAAACTCCTTTGGTTGAATGTTCACTATATTAGATTTGGGTTCTCTAAGCTCAGGGCCCCCTCCTATAACTCAGCCCACTGTGTGTTCAAATGTCACCTGGCCCTCTGCACATTGCCTAGAGGGAATTAGAGCTCAGGGAGCTAGCATAAGTGTAAATATTCTGATTACTGCTATTTTTTTTTTTTTTGTGAGTAGCAAAGTTCTTTATCTCTCACCCAGGAGTCTTGTGTCTTCTGCTAGCATCTATGAAACTGTGGCTGGCTAATTTGTTTGCTTGAAAATAGGGTAAAATCTCAAATACCTCACAGTGCTTCATGACTATCATTAAAAATTGGATATGGGGGTAATGCAGCCATATGATGAATAAAATAAATAATCTCCCCCACTAGCCCACACACATATATATATTCAGATCAAGGCATTTTTAAAAAGTCACCCACTAAATCTGAGGAAGCCTGATTTCAAGGACATGGGATGTTTGACCAGATGTATGAATCATGGCCTGTTGGATTACTCTAATTGGCACTTTTGCAGCTGTAATACTCATCACCAACAGCCAGGTCATATCCTGATGGCAATAAATTCTTCTCTAATTTAAAAAAAAATAGGGAGTTCAAATAAATCATTGTGAAATGGGCCTTGGTTCTCCATGTCTTCAATCCTCCTACCTGGTCAACTAGCTGGGAGGCAAGCTATGAAATAAGACTCATCTGAAAATCCCTGCCAATATTTTTTTATAATCTAAAGTCCTTTTTTTTTTCATTCTAGGCATCAATGTATTCAAAAAAGAATAATATTCATATCTAATGTCAGCTTCAAAGCTCCCCTTAGGGCCTCTCAACTACCTCCTGCCATCATATTCATTAGTTGAAAAGAAAAGGAAAGTGGAAGAAGGAGGAAACAAGGATAGAAAGATGAAAGATGGAAATGGGGCTATCTTTGGCAGAGGATTTCTGAAGGTCTTTCTGAGGTAATGATGTGCCCTTACCTGCACCTGTGTCAATCTCTGGCTTCCTCGAGTGCTTCTCCCCCTCATCTGTGCTGCTAACACCAGACTCAGTGTCATAGGGGCAGTGGCAGCCAGGTTCCTCAGCTTCAGCTATTATCTGTCCAACTGATCAGAGATCATATAAAATATCAGAATATATAAAAAAAGGTCATGGGAACATTGCTGAGGTATTTCACATCATTTCAGCAAATGGAGTTAATTTAAAAGCATTCATGTTAAAATATGACCTGGTTTTTAAAAACTATTAAGATTAAGCAGCTTCTAAGCTATGATTTCAAAAAACAAAAGAAAACACAAAAGAAAATCACGATGTAAAGAAATCCATGCACATAAGTACTTGCATTGAAAAACACGACAACAGCCAGAAGCAGTGACAGATTTGCCAAATGCACATGCAACGAAATGATTGAAAAAAGAGTTTGGTTGCCTTTTCCTTTCTAGAAATGTGTGTTACAGCTTTTATAACACCAATCACCACTTCTCTTTTGAATTTCTAAAACTACTATACTATGAGCATTTCATCCACTAGTAGATTTCAGTGATTTGACCCCAAAACTCACTCCATCTAGACAGAGCAAATAAGCTATTGCATGATTCCTATATATTTGACAGAACAAGCTGTTGTAGAAATTCATGTGATCAGCAGCTGGTTGCTAGGAACTTCAGGAACACAAAGACCAAAGTTTAAGTTCCATACTCCATACTAACTGTCTCATCTGGTACAAGTTCTTTGGCCTAAGCCTGAGCCTTAGTCAAAAAGAGGTATTAATCATTATTGGGGGGATTAAATGAAGTAATGCATGTAGAACATGCTTATCTTTCACTTATTAGCAAGTGCCTGAGCCCTTAATAAATAATAGCTATTATAATGATGATAATGAGCATGGCTATTTTAAGTATCATCACCCAATCTGGTACCATTCAAGGCAACACTGTAATATCAAGTAAGTTTGTCTTTAGTTTCTGACACATGCCTGATGACATCCCATGCCTATCATCTGATAACCAACCCATGTACCTAATTTCCTGACATCTACCATTATGCTGCCTTCTGGTTAATAAAAGCTCACTCAAATAACACTAGGTGTAGATCTGCCCTCCAAGATAAGAACATGATGCCTCCAAAATACCTTTTCTTTCCTCCCACCCTCCCTCCCTCTCTCCCTCCCTTCCTTCATCCCCTCTCTCATTTCCTCCCTTCTTTCTCACTTTCTTTCCTCTCAGATATTCATATTCAGTTGAGGTACTTCAAGAAAAACAGAACTAGAATGTGGACTTTGCTCAGTTTAAGGTGAATTGTTAAGGCATAGTTAGTTACTGATCCCTCTGTGTTTGGAAACAAATAGTGAAATATCTGCCTTATGTGGCTTTTGGAGGGAAAATGGAATGACTTAACTATATTAATCTTAAGAGAACAAAAGTGGAAATGAAAAGAGTGCATCATATAATTTAAATGTGTTCTCTTTAAAAATGTTTCTGAATATCAATTTTTCTCATTCATACAATATGCCAAATAAAAAAGGATTTTTTTACTATAATTTAGTTTAGAGATGATATCAATTTATGACAATGAGGTAACAGCTGGATTAGCTAACAAATCCATCTTTATTTTAGGAACTTTATAAACATGGTACATAGAAGTTAAATATCATCTTACCTACTGTAAATAATGTTAACACTATATAACTAGAGAGTTTAAATAAGCAGTGTTTTAGGTCTTTGTGTATTAAATCTGCTTGGCTGACAGGGTAATAGAAATCCCAAGGTTGGTAGGATTGGATGATGGGTGGATGTCTGATTTTGTAGCAATTACTTGAAGCTGTGTTTCATCAGAGCCAAAAAGATACCAAGGATTTTTTCCAAGCAGTCCATAGGCTATAAAGAAATATGGCTTAGTATACAAATATGGAATCATTATGTTGTACATCTGAAATTAATATATGTCAATTATACCTCAATAAAGTTTTTTAAAGAAATATGGTTTACAATAATAATAAATAATAATTAAAATAAATAATTAGCAGCTAGTGAACCAAAAGAATATTCTAAGAAGCCAAACAGTACTAGCATAATCTAAAAATTACAACTCACTCAGAATTGACAGTGAAGCAGTCAGTCCCTCTGTGTCACGACCACAATCCCCACTTGCCTGGTCTGCTGGCTCGCCCCTGGAGGGTTATGCTTTGGAAGTAGATGAAAGCCTGTACGCTCAGGTGTTGCCTGCTTCAGATTCAGCAAGAATGAGACCCTGGCCTGAGCATCGAGGACTTATTAGGTATGAGACCAGAAAAGGCTTCACTTAGTCTTTTTTTCTCAGATGTCCTTCTGAAACGGAAACTTAAAAGCAAGAACTTGGCCAGTGTCTAACCTTGACTATTTCCCACCTGTACTAAAGGAGGCCTGTGCATGCTGAGACTCCCAAGCCAGCAATGTTACACGTCACTTTATTCACTCTATACAGCCCTTCATCTCTCAAGGTTCCTCTCCTTTACCTCTCCATAAAGATGACCATTAAAAGCAAAGATAATTGTCAGTTCTCACAGCTTTTGTAGCAAAATAGAAGACAACTCATACAGAGAATTTCTTAGGAAAGCACTTTTTCCGCTCAAATGATCTAGGATATTTTCAGATGTTTTTAAAGTACCAAAATAGTTTTGTATTACAATGTTAATATTTTTATTATGAAAACACAGATTTTTAAATAATGGACACTGTAATTTCCTTAAATATAGCACATATTCATTACCTAAAGTTTGGAAAGATAAAAAAGTACAAAGAAGAAAACAAAAATTTTCCAATCTTACCACGCAGAAATAAATACTAGTTAGCATTCTGGTGGATTTCTAAGTGGTTTTTTTACTTTACTTTTACTATAGATAACATTTTGTATCCCATTTTATTCATTTAGCAATATATTGTGACTATTTCTACATGTCATTAAATAAAAAAAAATTCTTCAATTACTGCATAGAATTTTCTAAGGTTTTACTAAATTTGGTTAACCAATTGCTTAGTGTTAGATACTTGTTTGTGATTGTAAAGCTATTTTAAATACCACTTACAATCATTTTTGTACTTATTTTGAACTATTTCCTTAGGATACATTCCTGGAATTGGGATTGCTGAGTCAAAGAGCATGATATTTTTAGAAGCTTTTGTTACATGCTCCTTTTCTGTGTTCTTCAGAAAAGGAATTAATTAACAATTTTACCTATAATGATAAAAGTCCTTATGTCCATGTACTATTGCCAATAATGTCACAATTTCTACCAATGCTTTCTATATTTGATAATTTCGTAATTGAAAAGTTGTGGCAAGGATATAGTTTTCTAAAGACAAGCTTTCTAAATTCATTCCCACTCCTCCGCTTGTTTTGAAACAAAACAGATTCCCTCTTAAAACATGATAAGATTCCCAAGCATTTCAATATCAGAAGAAAGTTTTGCCAAGAACTTTCCATCTGAATTTTAAGAACATAAAGAGGCCATAAAAGCAGAGTAATAACATACCCAAGTTTATTCCAAGTTCCTGGTCACCTTGAAAACTATCCCTGTGCTTTGACCATTCTTTGTGTAGCCAATCAATTATCCTCCCAACTACTCACTATGACAAAAATTCATGACTAACATCATCTGCCTGCACAGTAAAGATGTTCCTATGTTACCTTTGGCATTGAAACATGGCCCACCAACACCCAGGATTAATTACAAACTCAGGACCACAGCTGTTCAAAAGATCACAGTTGCAGAGAGCTAAAGTCTATCCTCCACACAGTAGCTAGAGTAATCTTTTCAAAACTTTCTGATCATGTCATTTCTATGCTCAAATTTTTCCAGCGGCTTCCTGTCTCAGAATAAAATCCTCCCCACTGCACACAAGTGTCTCCCTCTGGCCTTGACTTTGACTACTCTCTGGCTTGTCCATTCTGCTCGTCTCACATTGTCCTCCTTTCCAAATCCTTCACTCAGCAATATGCTCCCAATTTAGCCTTTGCATATGCTATTCCCTCTGCTTCCTGTGCTGTTTCTTCAGATGACAGAGTGGTTCCCTCCTGCACTTGACTCAGGTCTCTGCTCCAATGTCTCACCAGAGAGGCCATCCCTAAACTACCACTGCCGCTTCCTCAAGCCATCTCTTTGTCCCCTTACCCAGATTCATTTTGCATCTACCACTTGGGGCAAATACCCCATCACATGTTTATTTTCACTTGTTAAGCATATCTCCCCCTAGAATATAAACTTCAGTACAGTCAGGGACTTCTTTATGCTCACATGAAGAGGAGTGGGGCATAAAGCAGACACCCAACAAATATTTATTGACAGAAGAAATCTATCAGAACGGACAACTACATGCTTACACAATTCCAGAAATTATATTTAGACTGCAACTCATAACACATGATTTTCTTATTCTTTCATCAGGGCCATTCTATCCTGTTTGCATGATGATAAAATTGCCTTTGACTTTATTTATAACATTATTTAGGTTTATATTACCTGGACAAGCACCATGACTTCTCCTGATTCACATATAAATGTGCCTACTTCTATATACATATTACATTATACTTTATTTCACTATATTCTTAATATTTTATTTGTATTCATAATGTATAAATTATATTAATTTCACAAATTAATGCACCTGAATTGTTCCACCAATACAACATATAGCAAAGATTGTTGGGCCGGCCGAGTGGCGCGATGGTTAAGAACTTGCTTGGGATGCCAGAGGGCCCCGGTTCGGATCCCACATATGAGGGCCAGTGACACTGCCCTCTACAGCTAAGATGCTGAACAACAGCTCAACCTGGAGCTGGGCTGCCGTGAGTCGCTGGCGACGGTGTAGGCTGCAGTCCCTGTGGCAGTGGGTTGCCATGGGCTACCATATGTAGCCAGCAGCCAGCGTGAGCGGCCAGCAGCCGCAGTGAGCGGCCGTCCAGAAGCCGGCGACTGATCTGCCTCACCAGGGAAGAGCGCAATGATGGTGCCAACTTGGGCCAGTGAAGCAGCGTCCTCCACAACTAGACTGAAGAACAAAAGGACAGCAACTTGTCTGTTCCCCTTCCCCCAATTCCCCATCACTGTTCCCATCCCCCCCCAATTACCCAATAAAAATCTTTAAAAAAAAAAAAAAGATTGTATCACAATGCATTAAGACAGCTTAAACTAAAAATAACAAAAAAATAAACACATTAAAATAACACTATGCCTTATTATAATGAATTAACTCCCAAGGACACTATCTCATTGTAGCTGGCAATTATAGTCTTTTACATTATCTACTTCACTGCATTCAACTCATCCTTTATATCAGTTCACCTGATTTGTTGGTAGATTAGACAAAGCCTAATTAAGTGAGACATATTATAAAATAGTTAGAAGGAAAATATCACTTTATATTATCAACCTGAAAGATACAAAGGCAATGAATGTAGTATTTTACTAATTTATCCACTGCTATGATCTTAAGTAAAAACAATTCAGGTTAAGTTATACCTGTTTAGACACTACAAAACACCATTAACTGTATGTAATATTTTAGCCCATA
Source organism: Hipposideros armiger (assembly GCF_001890085.2). NCBI lineage: Eukaryota > Metazoa > Chordata > Mammalia > Chiroptera > Hipposideridae > Hipposideros > Hipposideros armiger. The sequence continues at coordinate 669,777 of NW_017731434.1, forward strand.
CTCGTAGACCTAGTTTTAACATAATCACAGTTTTTATTCTGTCTGGTGAAAAAATGATTAATTCAATACCATATAAGTATAAGAAATAATATTTTACACATTATCTCAGCCCTTATTTTATTTCAACCTAAGGGTTTAATCAGTGATCTAAGTAAAATATACACATTTCTATCTTCACCAGGCTTCTGGTCTAATATATGTAAGCTGTGTTTTGAAGTGTAGTCACCTAAATGACCTTCATTTCAAACATATAACTTTGGTTCCATTCTTCTCTCCCTGAGCCATTTAACTGAAGACTCGATTAAGAAAGAAGAACTAGTCATAATCTCTTTGCTTGGCATCAATATCAAGGTCTGACAATTAAGTTCGTGAACTTGTTGCTACAGTGTTGCTAACCTTTTTTGATACGAGGGATTATTCACTACGAATTTGCACCAACTGGACAAACAGTTAACCAAGTTACTATTTGGAAATGCTGAAAGGCTGTGTGAAAAAGTTAGATGACCTAAACTTTTCACCAACAATTCATGACTCTTGTAGCACGACAATGCACCAGCTCACACGCCACTGTCAGTGAGGGAGTTTTTAGCCAGTAAACAAATAACTGTATTGGAACACCCTCCCTACTCACCTGATCTGGCCTCCAATTACTTCTTTCTTTACCTGAAGATAAAGGAAATATTGAAAAGAAGACATTTTGATGACATTCAGGACATCAAGGGTAATACGACGACAGTTCTGATGGCCATTCCAGAAAAAGAGTTCCAGAATTGCTTTGAAGGGTGGACTAGGTGCTGGCATTGGTGCATAGCTTCCCAAGGGGAGCACTTTGAAGGTTACCATAGTGATATTCAGTAATGAGGTATGTAGCACTTTGTCTAGGATGAGTTCACGAACTAATTGTCTGACCTCGTATAACGAACAATACAATCAAGACCTGGTTGATTTTATCTGAAATTTCCTTAGAAATGTTTATTTACATAAAGGACTTTGAGAATATTTATGAGTCCTTTTTCTGTTATTTCAAATATTTACAAATTTATTGCATCATTTCCTTGAGTACTTTAAAAACATTAGCACCCAACTGTTCCAATCTCCTCATTCTTAGCTTTTGATAGCGTTAATTCTTCTACATCATTCTGAATATTTTACATGGTCTTTGTTTTGTTTTACCTATTAATGTTTTATTTTCCACTGTACTTTATAATCTCTGCTTCTGGGCCTTTGTAACTCAGAAATTTTGTTATTTCATGGAAAGTGGACTCTAGAGCAAATCTGTCAGCTCTTACACAGAAAACAAAACATTTTAAAGAAAATTTGAAAAGTTATAAAATACTAAGGCAATACAGTGGAATATCATGTACAGTAAATAAGAACAAAAACAGTTACGTGCACTGATATAAAATAATATTCAAGATATAGTGTTATGTGCAAGCTATAAAACAAAATGTATCATGTTTTCAACTGTATATAAAGATACTATACATATATGTTATATATGCATATATATATATATATATATATATATATATAAAGAAAATTTTCTGGAATCATGTACGAAAAACTGTTATCTACCATTATCTCTCTGTCTCCTAGGAAAGCGTAAGGGCTAGGCAAGGAAGACTTTAGCTTTCATATTATTCTCATCTGTCTTATATTATTTATACTTTTCAACCAATCTTTTGTAAGAAAAATAACTTTAGCAAAAATCTCAAAATCTCTATAAACTTAGATCCAGAAATTACACTTCTTGCATTTTAGACAAATAAAATAATTATAAATTTGAAGTTACTTTAAATAGGAATATACTAGAGTACTATTAATAATAGTGAAAATAGGAAAAAATATCCAACAATAGGAAAACGATTCATTTATGACAAAACCACAGAATAATAAACAGACATTAAACATATTCATAAAGATTACATAATAACATTAAAAATGCTTCTGACATAAAGTTAAGAATAAAAAGCAGAATACATTTTATAAAAATATGATAATATAACTTTGTAGATTCTAAGTTTGGGCATAAAAAGCCCGACCAAATGTTGAAAGTGATTTGTTTCGTGTGATAAATTTATGGGTATTTTTCTAAAACGACTTTTCTCTAAAACTGCTTTCTAGATGTTATTTCATAAGCTGTTAATGAAAAATAAACATTGATAAAGAGATTCAGTACATATATCAGAGCTTAAGAAGGATAAAACATCATAAACCTTACCCTCAAGTCTCGACCCCACATTAGTAAAAAGATAATAACAAAATGTTTTAAAATTACAAATGTTATCAAGTGAAGATCATAGGGTTCCCATAATATTTGAGAAAAAAAAATAAATGTACATACTTTCTAATTCACAAATTCTAGGAGAAAAAAAAATAGTCTCTTCCAAGTGACATAATGCTAACCCAGTGTTTCTGCTATTCTATCCACCACCAAATTACAGCCTACATATGTGCATGTTACTTTGCACAGAAGATGTGTACTTATATAAATCCAGGTGAACAATCTAGTTTACTGAAGTGGAAATAAAATAAATAATAATATCAATGTTACTATTGAACCTTAACACCTCTACCTTTTTTAAACAGCAGCTTGCCAAATTGTGCAAATTTTCTAGGTTATATACTATATGTACCAGAATTGAACAATGAAACCTAAGATCAAAGATTTTGAATAATTTTATAAAAGGGTGTTAAATGTATTTTAACAAGAATCTTAGCTCATATCCTTCCAAAAATGTTGGGGATCTTTGCATTATAATCCTAGGGCAGAGTTAGGCAAACTTTCTCTGCAAAAGTCCAGGGAGTGAATTCTTAGGGCTTTGCAATCCACAGGGTCCCTGTTAAAACCACTTAACTCTGCTCTTATAGGGTAAAAGCAGCCACAGATAATACGTAAATGAATGAACATGGCTCATTTTCAATAAAACTTTATTTTTCTAACAATGAAATTTGAATTTCGTGAAATTGTCACATATACCATATATTATTCTTCTTTTGATTTTTCCAACCATTAAATATATATATACACACATATATATGTGTGTGTATACATATACATATACATATACATATACATATACATATACATATACATATACATATACATATATATATATATATTCTTAGTGTATAGGCAATACAAAAAGAAAAGGTGGTAGGCCAGATTTGGCTTGTGGGCTAAAGTTTGTCAAACTATGAGTTCTAGAGTTATTTTTTAACTTATTTGAAGGTTGTATCCCTTGCTATATCCCACTATCTGGAATATTTTTATCCTCCTCCATTCCACCTTTAAAATCTGATCTAACTTTCAAAGCCTTCCTCAAACAAATCCTTCAAGAAAACTTTCAAGGTGTTCTTAACCAAATGAAACTTCTCTTTCTTTGAAACTCTATAGCATCTGTGTCTTTTCTGGTTGTTCATATCACTAACTGGCCTTTGCGCAGTTATTAATGTACCTATCCTCCCTTTTACCTTTCATGGGAGGAACCCACTCTTATACATTTCTTATTGACCTTACTGCCCTGTACATATAGAAGGTTAATAATAATGGTTGAATTGAAGGATAACTATTCATCATCCTCAATTCCTACATGAGGGCCCAGTGGTTTAATAACAGCTTTTCAAATTCTAAAAAAAAAAAAAAAATGTTATAGACATTAAAAGTATTCATAGCTTTTAAAACACAGATGGATTTTAGTAATAGCTAAATGTGAAAACAAATTTTATCTTGGAATTAAGGAGAATGCCCACCTTGTAGGTGGGGGAAACAGACGAGAGAGAGCAGGAAAAGGATTGAGATACAAGTTACAGGGCCCAGGGTGCTACATGAGAGCCAAATGTCTGGCAGGCACAATCCGACTGTTCACAGGACACAACTTAGTCCTTTAACTGTCCTCCTAAAGTAGGGAAAGGTATCAGACCTTTCATATGACTCACGTACTAGGACCTGCTTATCCTGAGATGTTCCTCCCTCTTCCCATGTCAAATGGAACTGTCCTACACACCCAGAAACCTCCTGGATGGGGGAGTTTCTCAGCTTCAGAAAACTAAAAATAAAGTTTAGAGTTGTCTATTAAATTTTCATATTTTTATCTAAATCTAAATTCCCATTGCACAGATAAAATTGGACATTTTTAGAAACTGGAACCACTCTGCCTGAATTCAAATTATAAGAATGCTTATTAGCTGTATAATCCTTACCAATTTACTTAACCTCTCCAAGACACAATTTTGTCATCTGTAAAAAGAAGATAATGATAAAAGAACCAACTCATGAGAATAATGAGCTATTGTGAGGCTCAGATGAGTTAATATATGTTTAGAAGTAGTAAACACCTATCAATGTTAGCCATATATATATATATATATATATATATATATATATATATATANACACATACACATACACACACACACACACACACATATAGCTAAGAACAAATAACATTGCTGGTATTAAATAACTTCTAAAAAGCCACACACACCCTTGCCTTCAAGGCATCTATCGTGTTTTATTTGATTCTTGAGATAGAATTACCATAGGAAGAAATTTACAAAGTATAGGAAACAGGCTGTGTAAGAATTATCAAGTAATTTTTAAAATGCAATAGAAGGAAAACAGCAAGCTGAAAATACATGTACGATTACGTGACAAAGAGAAATAGGAAAAAAATTGAATCCCTCTGGCATTATCACAATAGTATTTCCCAAGCTTTGGCAGAATGCAATGACCAAATCAGCTTCCATGCATGAGGACAATGGCAGGACAACTCAACGGCCATACTTACCACCTTTCTCCACATTACAGGGACCTGCCTTTTTGTCTTTCACCTTAGCAGTGCTTCCTTTCCAAAGCTTACTCTTATAATTTTCCTTTTCTTCCTTGGAAAGCTGTCCCCTGGACTTCTCAGATGTGCCTTTTGCAATCACTTGGGTTCCTTTCTCAGTTTCTTCTTTCAGAACATTCTCCAAGCTTTCATCTGTGGGCAGAGGCGTGGTCTCCACATCTCCCTTTATTATTTCATGGTCTTCAATTTTGATTTTTAAGAAATCCTTAGTTGGAAGGTGGGGTTTTCCTAGCTCATCATTTCCACTCAAATCCTGAGAAGATGAACTTCTGGCGCTTTCATCGGGACTGTTTTCAACATGTGCTTCCCTGTCCCCCAGTGCAGATTCACTGTCACTGCAGCTAGAATATGGGTGACTTCTGGATGAAGATGATGAAGCACTTTTTATATCTACAAATAAAAAAAAATGATGACATCATTGTTTTTCTGTAAAGTAATTGGTTTAGTTGTGGGAATTATGTTAATTAATCATCCTAAAATTGTTCAATATAGTTTAATACATTTGATAGTTTTCCCATATATTCTACATAGTTGTCATGAAAAACAACAAAAAACACAAAAGCCCCCCAAAAAAAAACCAAACTATGTAATCTGTGAGTCTATAGAAGTTTTCAACAGGAAATCACATGTAACTAAAAACAAACTTTGTTTAGTTTTTGAAAGCCATTTTATAGGAAACCCTTTGTAATTATCTAGTATTTTGTTATAGAAGAAATTGAATTATCTTTTACTTGCTCAGCAAGAACACTTATTTCCTTATTGTCTTGGATAGCCACAGTATTCGCTGTGCATAAAATTAAAATTTTTATCTTCTGTAACGCCCACCACACTAGTAACCCTGGTAGCTGTGTATGGTAAGAAGATCTATACATTTGCATAATACCTAAACATGTAATAAATAGTTTAAGATGATGGTTGTGCATGTGTGCATGTAGGAGTTGTTGTTGTCTTATTCTGGGTTCCCCAGAAGCAGATGCTGAGATGAGAATTCACATGCAAGTGATATATTAAGGAAATGCTCCAGGAGAAATTCTTACAAGTGTTAGGGAACAGGGCAGGGAAGGGAAGGAGTCAATTAAGAGAGCTATTTCAAGAAACATCTCAACCTCAGTCTAATCCCATAGGGATCTCTGAAGTCTAAATTATATTAAAAATTTTCCTCCCTTGAGGAAGAGGTTGGGCTTTCATACCCTGCTCCAATTAGACATGGCTACCGGCCACCCTCGGGGGACCTAACTTCCTTGGCACTTCCAGGCTCTTTGTGCCTGAGGGTAGAACAACTCCAGGAGCTCATGGCTATTCTCTGAAGAGTGCAGAAGGGTGCCGAAGGGTGGAGAAGCTGGGGTGGACACAGAGAATCTGTAAAAGACATTCTAGGGGATCTAGAAAGTGCACTTACGTAATAGTATGGATATGCAGTCCAGAGACTTACCATAGCCAAAAATGGTTTAGTACTTACTACCCCAAAAACTTTCAAAAATCTCCAAGAAAATAACATACACACTGAATCTCAATGAGGAAGATGTACAACTGAAAAGTCACAGCATACACTGTTATGGAGCAGGAAATACAAACTTGTTTGTGATGTTTCAACCAATATATCTGTGTTTATAATTGTTTTTTATAGAATATATATTCAAATGAAATATCCTACACTTATATGCTGCTTAGCTTTCTTATGTTCTCTTCTCTGTGTGCTCCTTACTCTTTTTTCTGTTTCTTTTATTTCTGCATGGCAGCTGTACAGATGGCTGTCTTGGCTGATGCAGTTTAAGGGAAGAAATACCTGCCTTTCCTCTTATCCTCTTTCCTTGGTCCCTCCAGCCCCAGCGGCTCTCCATGACAGGTCTTATCATTTCAAGTATAGTCTCAGGGACATATCAGAGTTTCCACAAAGATTCGAGAGACTCTTTTTACTGCTGCGCCACAGCAGTAAAAAACAAACTCTGAAAAGCCTTTAAGCAACAGAAACCCTTAAGTACAATTCCAGTTATTCTTATCTCCCAACTACCTTGACAGGCACCAGATGACCACTGTTTCTCAAAGGAATCACATACTTCAGCCGCTCATTCTTTATTTCCATTTTATGAAATCTGGATATGCTGTCTCTCTGTAGGGAACATAGCAGATCAAGGACCATTGTTCTCTATGTTATTTGTGCTAGTTCAGAAAATGTAGGGACTATGATCTCCCCCTCTCTTCAGCATCTCACATTTATCTATTTATTATGAAAAACAACTCCTGTTTGCTAGTGGTTTGATCAATGCCTTTCATTAATTGCACAATTAGCACAAGGGTAACATAGTGTTACCCTTGTTCTGCAGTTCCAAAAATATTCTTATCAACCCACTTAATATTGTCATGATGATTCTTACTTTTAGCTCTGAAAGTTGTTCACATAATAAAAATATAAGTGCTCCTCTATATTTCTTTAGTAGCTTCTACTAATTGTATTATTTTATTTCACATCACCGAAACACACTCTGGATCAATTTTGAGGCAGTCCTTTAGAGAATGATTGGCCGCGAAGTGGCGAGGGTACATGACCTCCCACGTAAACTTATTTCAGTTTTCAAATTTCTCTCTAAACTAGTCATATAATTTTGTTTCACTCTCATTTCTTATTCTCATTTTCATACAGAGACTGGGGCAAGACATTGCCTACAAAAAAGTTCAAAATGCTTTAGGGCCATGGAATGGGATTTTCAACACAAATTTTATTTATTCTCTTAGAAATAAAGCAAGTTTTTTATAGAAAGGATCTTTTTATAGAAAGGAACTTTCAGGGCACAGATGCAAAATTTTTTATCACTAGGAGGGAAAAAGTAATGTTAGAGGCATATTGGTAATTAACTCCATCTCCCACCCAATTCCATTTGCCTCTCCAGTGTTCCCTGCAGGTGCTGACATTAAAAGAATCTGCTCCTGGTAAAGAAATGATCTGCACCTGTTGCCTGGGTCCTTGACCAAAGCCAGCAAGTCTGGTGCCATGGTTCCATGTCCTAAGCAGAATCTCTGACTTTTCTCTCTCCACATTCAGACAGTCCCTAAATTTTTCAATGCCTTCTCTTTCCATGTCACTGATAACTGTTCCTTCTTCTGCATCACTACTATTTTACACAACATGAGCTTGAGAAAAAAATAATATGTTTTTCTGTAAGACAAAGCTAGGTGTTCCAAGGCTTAACTTGGCTACTTACTAGCTTTGACTTTGGCTATGCTATTTAACTTCTCGAAGCCTCTGTGTTCTTGGCTGTAAAATGGGGATAATTCTACTTGATCTCTATAAATCATTGTAGAAATTACATGACAAAAATATAACCTAATCAAATTATGTAATAATTTCTTTATGACTTTCAGATTTTCTTCCCTCTGTGAAGTCATACATGCTAAGTATATCCTAATAAATTTCTTTCTTATGAAGTTATTCTGTACATTATATTAAGAATAGTAATCACAGTTACCATTTATATATTAAGGAAAAGAAGACAAACCTTGATCATGATTATGTACATGTGTACCAATCACTTAGGTAAGCACTTTATAAGCATCTCATTTGATCTCATGGAATAGTTATTTATCTTATTTTTCTAGATTGTTCTAGATCTTCTAGAACATAAGGCTTAGTGAAGTTAAATAATATTCAATGGCTATTAGCTATAAAGTAGCAAGTTTTATAAAACTTTTGTTTTTTTGATGACCCACTATAGTAAAACCCAGACCCCTCCCCCTGCCAAATGGCCTGCAAACAGAGAGCATCTATTCTCACGGACCCACTATGGCTTCTCTTAGCTAACTTCCCACCGTTAGCACTCCAGGATGTCAAAAGGAAAATACTGCTCTACAAACATCAGAATTCATGGAATTCATAGTCTTCCCTCCCTTTTATATCTCTAGTGGTCCTTCTCATTTTTTTCCACTACTCTAGAACCCAGACAAAGTCCATTTAATACACTCTGAGGCACACAATATGAATACAAAGCAAAAGACAGCTGTCAAAACCTTCCATGGTTTATTTATAATACTAACCATGATGCTATGTGTATGAAAATATATGTAATTTAGTTATTTGTCACTTAATCACAAAAATTAAACACACAAACACACACACACACATACACACACACACACACACACACACACACACACACACCAGTAATCTCCAATGTTTATACTGCCTGCCTATCCAACTTGATATACACCTAAGGGCAACAACCACACACACACTCACAGTCAACATCACTCCTGCACAGCAAATTCAGGATGAACTCTGCTCTCCCTCCTCATAGCCGAGGCTCAGAATGGTCCTTCACCTTCCTACCAACTTACATAGGTTCATTCATTAAATCCATATTGAGCACTTCCTATGTGTCAGGCAATGATCTAGGTATTAAAGATACAATAAAGAAAAAGGTAGGCAGGTCTCTGCTTCCACACTCTAGATCTGCGGTTCTCAATCTGTGGGTCATGACCCCTTTAGGGGTCGAATGACCCTTTCACAGGGGTCGCCTAAGACCATCGGAAAACAAAAAGATATTTACATTATGATTCAGAACAGTAGCAAAATTACAGTTATAGAGTAGCAACGAAAATAATTTTATGGTTGGGGGTCACCACAACATGAGGATCTGTATTAAGGGGTCGCGGCATTAGGAAGGTTGAGAACCGCTGCTCTAGATGGATACTGCTTCCTTTTGCATGAGCACAACAAAGCAACTGCTTTATTAAGTTATTTGTTCATTCTCCTAACAGTGACTCAGGATAGCTCTCTCAGAAGCTGCTGCTATACTGTTTTGAACCAATTATAAGCCCTGACCTTAGTTCTCAATCATTTCCTCACCCCCTAGCATGCACCAGGATTTTATCACAGTTTAAATTCACCATTTCCTCTATTAGTGTCCTGATTTTTAACTATTTTGTTTCTGGTTTACTAGCTTAAAGCCAATACATACACCTCAATTTAAGTGTACAGACTCAAAATACATAAATTCAGTTAAAAATTTAGATCATCCCAATGACAATACCATGTATCCCAACCCAGTGGACCCAGTACTTTTCTGAGCTTTAATATGAATTATGTCTCTTTTTCCCATTCCTTAGGCCAAGGGTTCACAGCAAAATCTGCTTAAATGCTGCTCCAATTTTCTTCTAATTAACCATGACACATCAATTTATATTTATACTGTTAATTGTATTAGTACTTCTGTCTTGATTATACTCAAGTCCATAAAAATTTATTTATATTTTCTATTAGATACTGTGGTTCAGTCAATATGTTCATGTACAAGAACACCAAATTACACAAGTGTTTTGTACTCAATATTGTTGAATGAATGTATGTATGCCTCATGAACGTAGAAGTAGAAATCATTAAATTCCAGCAATGAACAGTAGCTAGTTATTTGTCATATGGGAGAGCATATGTCCTCATACTGAGAATTCATTACTCAATTCATCAATGAGACAAGCATATACATTACTTTGCAAGAATAAATATCTATAGGTAAATGTAGAGATAGCAGGAAGAAAAGAAAAAATGAAGTTCCTCCACATTTACATTTCATTGCACTTTATAAACTTAAAATGAATACTTAAAATACTGAGAATATGATCAACTCATGTGTCACATTGTGCTACCTAAGTCTTCTTACATTTATCCACTAGTCAATCAGCTGTGCATTCCACAAGATTTTACTGGGTACCTGGGCAGTGTCTTTGCGATGTTCAAGGCAGATTCAAAACTGTACAGAGAAATAACTCATGGAAAAGTATTTTATGTGAACTAAAAGATGCTGCTTCACTTAAGTATTCACATGAAAACTATGACTCCCTACAACTGGAAAGTGAATATAGATTGAGGAATTCTTACCATTATGCAAAATGAAAGTTTGGCTAATCGTGCAAAAATCACGCATATAGACTTAGATAAGAAGACCTCCTACAATCTTCCCCTAATCCTCTCTGGCCCAAGAACCAGATAAGTTACTCTGAAGTTTGCAGAGTGGTCTCACAGCACGTGTAATTTCAACACGGAAGGAGCAGACGTCCTTCATCTCTCCAAGCCCGTAGCCAGGAAGAGAAACGAAGAGTGGGATTCTTGCAGTCAGGAAGTCAAGTAAACAGAATATTTGTGTGACTCTGGGATTTTAAAATTCTATGAGGCCTACTTCTTTAATAGACTGGAAAAGAGCACAAGTGAAGTGTTGTGCTTCTTACTAGAAAAAAATATTTGCTTTAATTCTTAAGTCCTTTTCTTTGTATTCTGGGAACAAATTCCCTCTCCCCACCTCCCTCGCCCTCTCACACCTTTCTCATAAGGAGCTACTTAGTCTTTACCTCTTAGTCACAGTCACTATCATCCAAACTGCCCATAAAAGTATGAAAGTATATTCTCAGTGACGTGACACTTTCACCTTAACCTTATAACATTCATCGACCACAATATTTCTTCAACTGGTGAATTAGTGCCTGGGGCTGCCAACACACATGCAGAGAAAAGTAAGCTGTCCTTCTTTTTAAACGATGGGAAGTCTCACACATCATTCCTAAACCAGGGTCTTCACTTCGTCAGCTCCCAGTCCCTGGCACTCTATCACCCACAGGCTGCTCAGCACAGTGTATTCATCAAGGCAGGCCACGCAATTGTTAGCTGGCAGTTTAAATGGGGCCAACTTGTCACGAGAGTGACAGCCTGGGCAATTGTTTGCCCTCTGGGAACAGGTGCGGGCAGGTTCAAATGAAACACATCCAAATACTAACAGCAAGGTTCTTAATCATGTCAATAAAAAGGATGTACTGGTGTCTGGGATTCAGTGGTCACAATCTGCCTCTTACACTTTTAAAGATGAAATGCTGTCTGGCTTTTACATAGAGTGCTCCAAGGACTCCATCATGTCATTATCATTTTTAATACGTGCTAGGCGTTTGCTGGATGAAATCTCTACTTGTGATGTTCCACATGCTAAAAGGCATGTTTTTAAATAACATAAGGTCAGGTTATCAAAATAAAGGGATGGAAAAATAAAAGAGCCTGGAGGTGGAGAAAAGAAAGAGTAATAAAGAATGGGATTTTACATCAAAGTAATGGCAAACTTTTAATGTAAATTCCAAGGATGCAAAGAAGCGCTAAAAGGATGGCTTAATTATCTCATTATTGAAACAACAAAATAAAATTGTTGACCAATTTAATTTTTGGCTTTTAAATTCCCCAACATTTACGGACTCGATTTTATATGTTCTAATAGCTTTTATTTCATACCTATTTAAAATATTCTATATTCTATATCTACATACTGCAGTGATTTCTATACAATGTTTTTCAATGAAATTCCAAGAATAATCACATAGCATAAATATAACTAGATATCATGGCACTAACAAAAGTACCATAGTATTCTTAGTGTTAAAAAAAAAATCAAGTAATTGCTTAATATTTACAAAATACCTTTTAGGTAATCCCCCCTGTGAGGAATAACAAAGACAAGATACAATTCTATCTTTCATCGTGTAATTCATGCATATATTATCAAGTTGTTTAAATAACTTGAGGGGCAAAAATTAACCCACATGAAACAATAAGTGAAAAACGAACTACTGAATGAATGACAGTGTCATAAAAGAGAGAGCTCAGTGAAGGCTGTCGAAGTAGGAAAGTGTCATGATGAAGAGGGGGATGAGCTGGAACTGAGCCAAAGGTCTGGGAGAAGACTGGGAAGTCCATCCAGGGAGGAGAAACATAAACTTGGGCAAAACTAGAAATGTCCATTCTTATTTCCTTTGTTTTAAAATAAAAAAAATAAATAAAAAAAAACAGAGGCTAGAGAATAGGATAAGATGAAGAGCTCACAATAAATGCCCCTAAAATGTATACTTAAGGAAGCATAATCCTTTTATTGGGTGTATTTGTTTTAATTGTAAATAAATGGATATATTCTGATTTGGGGAAACATTTTTTTTTCCAAAGTCAGTCTCTGAAGTTGGGTAATATTTGTGTCTTGGCTCCACCACTTTCCTGGTTGTGTGAATTATTTAATTTCACCATTTCCCAGTTCACTTATTCATAAAATGGAGATAAAAAAGAAAAAGTACCTGCTTGTTTAAGGTTGTTTGAGGTAAATCAAATAATTCATGTAAAATATTTAACACAGTGCTTAGCACAAAATAGAATCTTAATAAACAATACCTATGGAATGTCTTTCCAAACACAAGATTCCAAGTATTTATAAGTAAACAGTATTCATTGTTAAAGCGTACATATTACTGTCAGTTATTCAATAATTACAGGTCTAAACGATTAAAGCTTTTACTCCAAGGAAGATCAAGTGCTGCCTAGATCCTCTGTTTGAACATAAAAAGCTACTCTTTCTTTAAAAAAATCCATTTGATCCCAAGAAAGCAAGGTGCTTGTATAGCACAAAAATAATCCCCAGATGACCACATATTGACAGAATGTACTGAATCTTTATGAAATCAACATTTGACAATCCTGCACCATTACTGAAGACATTAAAAAATTGAGTCCTTTGTGTTTTGAACCAATTATATTTAAATGCAAACACACTTGCTATCCTTTTCCAAGTTCAAGTCACTTGTATGGTTTCTTTTAAAATTTATTCAGGTGACATCACTTTCCATAGAATTCTTTAACTTTCTCTATGCCACACAGGAACATAAACTTAAGTCCAACATTCACATTCAAATTGAGAAAAGAGTTTATATATTAGGCACACCTAGAAACAGAAAATTTTAAGTATTAAGAGAAATTATAGAGAAGACCCAGTTTAAAACTTTACAAAAAAATACTTCAATGCTTGGCTATATTAACCAGTCATGAGTAGTTCTTTCAACTGTAATAAAAATGATAGCAAACCTTGTTTTCAAGTTTACTGACAGTTAACATCATTCTAAATGTTTACATTTTGCTGCCTTCTTTATTTTGACTGTCAGGAAGCTTAGGATTAAATTTGTAGTTCAAGCATAGTCATGATCCCATCTATGGTTACCAGTATAATTGTCTTCTCTTTTACTTTACATAGCTTCTTTATATTATTGCCTTGTATATGTGTGCATGAAATTATGGACAGGTTTGCTGGAATTCTTTCTTGAAGAGAATGGAACTATAAATATTTGCTCTTGTGATTACTTGACTACTTAATTTATTCTTATTTTATATTATCCTAATATAGTCCTTGAATTCAAATATTTTAGATTTTATACAGAAAAAAATTTGAGAGGTGAAAATGAAGAGCAAGTCAAAAAGTCATCATAATGGCCTCATTCTCTAGCCTAAAGCAAATGGGTTCCTTTTTTACTGGACATTATTTTGTTGAATTAGGGTCTTTAGAAAGGTCTTAAAAATCTAAGATACACCTCAGCTGATGAGGGTTTCTTTCTCTACCGGAAAAGCTCTGTATTTTCCCTGTGAACATTCAGAGTTATTTTAGGTTTGAAGATAGTGAGCAGGCCACCTTTGCCAAGAGAGTAAATCCTTCCATAAAACTATTAATATGCCAGCATCTTGTGTTCAAGGTAAGTTGAGAAAAGAACTGAACCTAAGGCAGGAATCTTCAACTTTTCCTTTGAGTACAAGCTACTTTTCATTTTTCCAAAGCCACAAAATGGTGTGTGTGTGTGTGTGTGTGTGTGTGTGTGTGTGTGTGTAAAAGGGAATAGTTTAGGATTAAAAAAAAAAGCAATAATTTTCTAAGTAAACAGAAGATGCATCACTACAAGTTTTACCTGACATCATGTTGTAAAATACTAACAAACTAAGGAAAGAGGAAGGATTAAAGAATGACTCCATAATTTGGATATCTAGCTAAGACTAATGAATCAACAGCCTCTGGTTATGAAATCATGCTCTAAACACTCCCTTGAAAGAAGATTATCTCACTAAATACAAGGAAAAGTAGTGCACGCACTCGTTAAACAGCCTATGTCGTATGATCAGCTAAACAACTTGCCTTCTTTATCCTCTTCCAATTCACTCTCAGAACATCCATCATCCTCATCTTTCACATTGTCATCAGCATTTGCTACCTTCTGTGACAAGGTTTCACTCTTCTTTCCAGGGTCTAAATGATCTTTTTCATCGTCTGAGGGTGACTTTAACATTCCATTCACTTGATCATCAGCCTGTCCTTCTTCATTAGCGTTCTCATCTTGTTTCTCCTCATCTACTTCAAAATCTTCTTCATATTCTGAGAAAAGAAAATCTCCACTATGAGAATGAAAATAGAATCACGGATACTTAACCCATTTCACTTTAATGAGAACTTTGACTCCATTATCCTCTCTCCTCAGGGTCTTTCTTCGCTTCTTTTTCACACAATTAGTGAACACAGAAAGCTAACAGCAAATGATCAAAGATTGCAATCAGTTACATACACAAGAACACAAAAGAAATGAAGCTCTAAATGACAAGCCTGAAACCTAATAACAGTTCATTTACAAATGGACATCATCATCTATAATAACCAAAATGAACAAGAGAACTTGATAGAAAACAATAAATTAGAAATAAATTAAAAATGAAGAGAACAGGAGTATAATAATGAAAGTTAATTTGGAGATCCAGTGAGGTCATAATTCATGTGAAGAATGTTCAAAATATTTGGATATCAAGTTAATGAATAGTGAAGTGGAAAAATTTAATTAATCAAGTCCAAGGGCCCTGAAAAGTAACACTGTGAAAAGCATTTTTTGAGAATCAAATGGACATCAAGAAAAGGCATTATGAAGGATTCTATACCTAGGCCAGAACTGCAATCGTATGCATTATTCATCCCTACAATGAATGAAATAACTATATTCCAAGGATAAAAATTCTTATAAAATAGAATATTCATGTCACAGCCACTAATTTGTTTCATTCCCTACAGAGGTGCAACAAATCTGTAGCAGAAAAAGAAAATTGCCACATCAGATAAGCTCCAGCTGTCCCTTGTGGTTATAATTTTTCACCTTTCATATTTAATTGTTCCCCTTTTTTCTTCCACCAAAAACTAACAATCTTTAAGTGACAACATGCCAAGGATTGAGAGCAAAAGGATTTCATGCAGAACCAATTAAGCAAATAAACAATCATCTTTAAAATGAAAATTACAGGGAAAATAAAGGTTTCCCTATTTTGTATGTTCTAGTTACTAGATATTCTGGTTTCTTTTCTACTGGTGAGGGCCTCTTGGGTAATTACTTGAGAGCTATCCTCCCTGTCCAATGAAAGAAACTTAATTTAGAAATGCATGCCCTGTGCATATGAAGAAAGCTCTGTTAATGCAGAGAATGTATGAGGGAAATGTACAAAGAAAAGTGAAATCAGAAATTTTAATGAATAAAGGCAAAGAGAATTCATCACAAGAATTTTTTTCATGAGAAAGATTTAATATGAACAAAAAATGCAAATTATCAGTAAATCAAAATTATAAAATAAGCAAGATGATGAAGAATTTGGTTTATATAGCATGAAACAAACAGGAGATATAATAAAAACAAATAAATATTTCGATCCAAATATTTCAGACCAAGTAATAGGATAGTTCTTCACTTGGCCCAGTTATCTGTCAATCAATAAGCCTTTATATGGAAAAGGATCAAATTGCAAGATAAAAGACATTACAATAACACAACCATTGAAATCTCCAGTTTTTGTTGAGAAAATAAGACATCGGTAAGTACACAAGTGATACTGTACTCATAGTATTTTTTATACATGGTTTCAGTAATGTTAGTTTAATGCTACTGGACTCAATTGCTATGTATTTTTATATAGGGCTTGATTAATTATATGAAATAGTGTCAAATGAATGGAATGGATTCAAAAGGGTGGAAAGTGATCGGAGATCATGGAAGACTTCGTAAAAGAAGGTTAGGTTAGCTACAGAATACAAGCACACAGAGAAACACACACACATACCAGTTTACAGATATTTGCTAACAAGCAAGGGGCCAGAGAGACTACAAGTGAATTGCTATAATCCCATCAATAATATTAGATAGTGGGGGAAATGTGAGGGTTCTGAAGTCAGTGATGTGCCCAAGCCCCAGTTTAAACACTCACTAACTGTGCTTCTTCACAAACCGGTGGTGAGTATTAAAAGCAATAGAGTATTAAAAGCAATAGAACATACAGTGCCATGGCCATTGAGTGCCTAATCAATATTACAGATTAGTAGTAATAGTGATTGTGATTGGAGGTGGAAGGAGTTGGTCGTAGAACAGGAGAAATCACACACAGTATGTGCTCTATACTCATTAATGGAGGCACCTGCTTAAAATCAGAGAAGTACAAGTGTCCACAGTTAGGACACAATTACAGCTATATTATTGAAGCAGAGCACAAAATCAAAGGAACATAGAATGAATCACAAGAACAGTCACCGCATCCTATTTTGCAGGAGCTTCCGTGTTTTTCCCCAAAATAAGAGCTTTAAGACTGCCGTGGCTTTATTCTACCCATCACTATTATCACATCTAAATATTAGCCTTCTATTAACGCTACTAGCATTGTAGCTGAAAGCACACCTCCTTTGCGTCATCTACTCGTATGTTTTCAATGTGAAAGAACTGGTGGCATGCTTTCTGGATTCCTTTTCATCGTTTCTTCTTTTTCCCCCTTCTCATCTTCCTTCTTCCAGAGAATTTAATTAGCTTGTTGTTTATCATCCCCACAAATGAGGAAGTGAGTCAACGTGAGGCCAACATCCATCCAGCTGCAGCCCTCCCTCTCTGACCTCCACTCTAGCTTCTTGCTGCCCTTACCATCAGCGGCTGGCTGTTCTGTAGAAAACTGAAGCCTTGTTGCTGCTGTTTCGTTTTCTTTTTTTAATGGAAATGGGTAATTAAAGTCCATTAACTGGCAAACACAGAAGAAAGATCTTGGAAAAGCTGTATTATAGACATAAAGTATGCTACTGATAGCCCTGGTCATGTTGGTTTAAAACAAAATAGATGAAGAAAATGAAAAGCCTCGATTAAAACGTGGCTTTAATAAACCTACACGTTTTGAAAGTTCAAACAAACAAACAAACAATCCCATTTGCTAATCTGTCTGCTATTGCTGTTGCTGTAGCTATCTCAATTCTCAGTCTAGATAATAATAAAGACTAGAAGACATCACCAAGGGAGAGAGGTAACTGGGTCAGCCTTATGAGTGAAATCTTTCTGAAGACAGTCACATTATTTCAGTAAGAAATGAACATAAAATTCACTGCTATACCAGCCCTGTGATTACTCTCTTGGCTTACTGGAACCCTTCAGCAGCAACACGAGGAGGTGCGGAAGACGATACCCAGATGTGCCCTCTTGCTGATGCCAGCCCTTCCACAGATCCTCCCAGCCATGGCTATGCCTCCTCTAATCCAGGCTTTGCCTCCTGGGTGTAAGAGGGACACGGAGGCAACTCCCACTTCTGATTCTATGGATGTGTATTGCCCACAGCCAGCTAACATCAGGGATAGCTTGTACAGAATAGGAAGTTGGACAGTATTTGAAATTCTGGGCTTTGAAATTAGACGAGCCTGAGTGTTGAAGGGTAGCAGAGCATGCCACCCCATATGACACTTAGGAATAGGATTATTTTGATCTAAAGGCAATTGAGGAGGAGTAGATGTAAGAAAAGAACTCGGCCCTCCCCTTACTTGTCTAAAAGCGGGTCATAAATTTGTAAAGGTGTCTCCCCTCCCTTCTCTAGGACAGAAGTTAATCACAGGAGACAACACTAGACCCTGATCATCTCAGATATGGCACCAGAGGAATCAGCATAACAAATCTCAATAAAACTAGCTTTTATCTACTATTGTTCCCCCATGTATTTGCCTTCCCACAATTTGCTGCCCTAGAAGCTCAAAGCCCTTTTCCTTTGTCTTGTCACTTTTCTAAAACTGAATGGTTCTTTTGTTAAGATGCCACATAAACCCAAGTTCTAGCCATCCCTTTGAGTTACTCAGCTCTGAATGTTCCTGTGTGTGTGTTTGGTGCACATGCTAATATCTGGGGGGGTTTCCTCTTGTTAATCTCGTTTGTCAGTCTGATTTACAGGGACTCAGACAACGAGCCTCAGATGGCTAGAGGAAAAAGTTTTCATCTCCTACAGTTTGAATCCTAGTTCTGCTACTTTTTCTCTGTATGTCTGAGCCTCAGTTTCCCAACTCATAAAATAGAGGTGGTTATAATATCTACTACATCGAATGGTGAGAATGAAATTAAACAGTGTGTGGAAAGTGGTGCCTGGCCCTTTTATTATTGTTATTATTACTACTATATTTAAGAGTCAGTGAGTGTGTGTGTGTGTGTGTGTGTGTGTGTGTGTGTGTGT
>NW_017731434.1:689120-702084 GCF_001890085.2 Hipposideros armiger
GAGGCGGGAAGGGAAGGGAAGGGAAGGGAAGGGAAGGGGAGGGAAGATGGAAGGGGAGGGAAAAGGCTGGGACAGGAAGGGAGAAAAGGGGAGGAGATGGGAGGGGAGGGGAAGAATAAGAAAACAAGAAAGGCAGACAGATAAGCCTCCAGGCTCCCAAGCCTATGTCAACTGTTTCTAGATATGGAATACTCTACCACCATATAATCATATAGATTGTGACTACCTGATGCCAAAGCATCAATTTCACCAAAGCAAGTACATTCAAATATTTTTAAAAATAGGCAAAATTATATTTGCTTAGCATGGTCTCTCTCTCTCTCTCTCTGCAGAAGTGAATAGAGCTGCTGGCTCACACAGACATAAACTCCCCTTCCCCCGTTTCACCCACAAGCACCTTCAACCTCTCTGGGGTTAGGCCTGCCCTCCTCTAAGGCAGGTGACACAAGACTTCATGCAAAGCCTTGGAGGAAGGTGGTCAGGGATTCCTGACATGTAACAGAATTGCCTAAACACCATAACTGAGTAATAACACTTAATGGATATTTTTCCAGATTTTAATAATCACAGTTTAAAGACTTAAGCAAAAGAACAATAGCAACAACAAAAACAACCCTGTGTTATCCATTACCATATTTAAATGTATTTTCCTGGTCATCTTCCCAAGCATATTGTCCTCTACGTTCCATTTCTTCTACAGCAGTTCTCACTTCTTCGACCTCTGCATTTTCCTCTTCAGCTGAAAAAATGACTGAAGCAGAGGCTCTGCTCCCTTCCATCTCATTCCTTCTTGGTATCATGTATGCTCTATCCTTCCTCAGTTTCCCTTTGCTCTTCTCCGGTTCCTCTCTTTTCTCAACACTCTTTTGTTTCTTAGGTTTTGGTGAAGTTGGTTTTTTGTCAAGGCCCATTGCAATAATGCACCTATGAAAAATATTAACGTAAGGTGTTTATTAACTTATATATGGTACAGTGGAGCCTCAAAGCTTTTTAAATCACTTATCTCTTATTCTTGTAAGAAATGTTGCAAGAAATATTTTAGTATAGTGCACATAGTTAATTAAAAATAAAATATTTTTTCTTTATTCATACTAAAACCTTGTATATAAACACAATTCTTCATAATTTTGCCTTCAATAATAAACAAGAAAAGAAAGCAACTAAGAACTATAGTCTAAAACTAAAATTTGTGCCTTAAAGCATATTTTTGGCCTGGTTGTGCCCAAGCTCACCCAGCAGGTTAGGGATGGAGCTGGATTCCAGCTTGGAACTGTCAGACTCCATCACCTCACAGTGAAGTACAAAAATGTTGTTAGATTGTCAGGTATCGCCCTCTCCGATGACTAGCTACACAGACAAATATTACACTGCTTGGCTTACCATCAGGGGAAGTGCTCACACTCCCCACCAGAAACTAACAGAGTCTGCAGAAGTTTTCACCAAAGTCTAGAGACGATCCACAATCTAGGAAAGGGGCCTGGCACCTATGTGTCTCCACACTCCTCTTCTAGAAATACACATCTCCTTCTCTATAGGTTACATGACTATCATTATCGGGGATCTGAATCAATTAGAGTGGGCAGGTGAACACAGATCAAAATGCAGTCAAGACTTGTTAGTCCTAGAATAGAAATAATACGCAAAATTTGAAAACTGCCTCAACGTGAATCAAACTCAATGGCAGTTTCTTAAACTAAAGATTTTGCTGAATTTCAGCCATCTCCAGTCTAGAAATAGCATAGGAATTAATTCTCCCAAGAAGCAAATACGAGAACTTAGTTGTCACTAATCTTTTCAATATCTCCCCATACAATATAGCTAAAAGCATCTACACTCAGAGTAACTATCAGGCTGTAAAAAATGAGATAATAAGAATACACTTACTTCACCCATATTACGCATGATAAATACTTTTGGACTGTAATGATGATGAGCTTAGCACACTGCTTTGCTTGGGATAAAGGTATCATGAATCTTCACAGAATATGATTACCCATATTGCCTTCTGTTCAAGCTGTTCTTCGCTTATCAATGGCAACACCAAATCCATTGATTCGGAACCTCTGATATGCTGTTACTTTAAGTTTATGTTGTGGCTGTGTAGATGCTTGGATACCTCCCTACTGCATGCACAGACTTTTTATTGCCCATCTGCTTCAGGGAATTGGACAAACAAAGTGAGTAACATCTGTGCTCTCC
Organism: Hipposideros armiger; assembly: GCF_001890085.2. Lineage (NCBI taxonomy): Eukaryota > Metazoa > Chordata > Mammalia > Chiroptera > Hipposideridae > Hipposideros > Hipposideros armiger. The sequence goes on from NW_017731434.1 coordinate 691,320, forward strand.
TCATCACCGACTACCTAGTTGACTTCCAAGTATAATTTGAGGTGTTGATTCTGACTACTGAAGCTCAAAGCTGTCTGCATTCTACCTATTTGCTTAGGCAATTCTTCTTCCTCTGTTTGACTCTAGTAACTGAAAATAACCACCGTGTATCTTCAAACAGTTCCCATAATTGAGGGGTAAGGACCATTGCGGACCCGCCACACTTTGGAAGTGACCACGTCTGAGCTTTTCTTGTTTTCTGAGCACCTTAAACAGGCCATTCCTAACTATTTGTAGACCTGGAATTCCCTACTGCTTTATTTTATCATAATAAAAGTTCCAGAAACCACTATTTTTAAATGAATTAAAATTAATTTCATTTTTAACAAATTGGAAGAATTGATGGACAGCCCTTAAAATAACTAAGGCATTATTACGGATGTGACCAAAAAGAAAAAAAAAATGGTTACAGAATATTGGAAGTGATGTCAGTCTCCTTAGGGGTAGTTCTCAGCTTTCATTGGAGCTCTGCCTTATTGGTACTTCTGAAAGAATCAGCGGTGTCAAGTGGGGTGGGGCCAAACAGGCCAGGCTCCAGCACCCATCCCCCCATCCCTGCCCCATTAAAACTAGTCTACCTCCACTTCTACCTGGTCTGCAGCAGGGAGACATCAGATGGCACCACACTGTTCTACTTTGGACATTCACAGATTTCGTTTGAAGAAATGAATATGTAGCCAACAAAAAATTGTAAATGGGTGAAGGGAGTCAAAAGGTTTAAAAAATTAAAATTGTTTAAAAAGTAAAATTAAAGAAAACTAATGTTCTATAAGAGCTGTGCCTTTGGGTTGAGGGCTACAGGACTTACTCTTTAATATCACAACTATTTTGTTATTATTATTTGAAAAGTTCAAAGAAAGAAGCTAGAAGGGACCAAAAGAAATTGTATAAAGACCTGCACAGAGGCTAGGAAGTGTGGGATAGGAGAGTACCTGCCATCAATTAGATTGTGGCACTGATTAGTAAACCTCCACAGAAAGTATTCAGGACCGAACATTTATGGCTTGGATTTAGAGAGCAACTCCCAAAGGTTACAACGTGTTTGCACATGGAAGGCTATGTATAAGCTCATTAGTTTTCCTGATAGTTAAATGGACACATGTTAAATGACTTGCCCGCAAATATGAAGGAAACATATTTGAGTTGGAACAGGAAAGCAACTTCAGGTGGGTCCAAAGTGCAGCTGGGTACCTCTATTATATTGCCTGAGGCTATTTACGCTCCCACTTATTTTTTTTTTAACTGAGCCATCCTGCCACCTGTTGGCAGCTCAGCAGCAGCTCAGCTCGGGTCGGGACTCGAACCGCTGTTGCTCAGAGCTTGCATTCTTGAGCGAGCTCTTAACCAACTGAGCCACTCGGCCGGCTGAACACTCCCACTTTTTAGATGACTCTTTCACACTTGTCTCTCTCCTAAGACCTTCAAATCCCTCCTCCCTAGCCTTAATCTGATACATTTTTAATCAATATTTTTAGCTTCAAGTATATAAAACAATGTAATAGTTAGACATTTATACCCCTCACAAAGTGATAACCCCGCAATCTACTACCCCTCTGACATCAAATATAGCTGTTACAATTCTTGTTTGACTAAAAAAAAAAAAGAAAAGAAACAATCAGCAGAGAACTTGCAGTTGGTTGAAACACATCCACCTACCTATCTCTCTCTCTATCCTACATACTATCTCTCCACCTGTTACTATAATGTTTCCTCTCCTCTAAGGAAGGCTAATAATACCTCCATTTGAGCTTTGAATCCCATTCCCTCTAGTTTACTCAAGCACTTTGCAATTTCTCTTGATCATTTTTTTTTTTGCTTGATCTGGTTTTTTTTTCTCCTCTAGAGTATCAATCCTATCAGCATATAACCATTATTATATTATCTTAAAAAATAAAAAGCCCCCTTTGAGCCCTACATCCTTCCTCCTGGCAGCCACCCAATTATGATCCTTTATAGCAATACTCTTTTAAAAGAGTGATCTATATTCTCTGGCCTTAGCTGTTTTCCAATTATGCCTTAAACCCACTCCAATCAAGCATGCATTCCTACCACTCCACTGTTACCTGTGCCAAGATCACCAATAACTGACACATTACCTAATCATGCTCAGTCCTCCTTTTTCCTTCACTTCGCCTATCCACACATTCAACCCTGTTGATCATTGCCTTCTTTCTAATCACTGGCCTTCCTTCTTAAGCATTTTGCTGGTTCCTCTTTATCTCCCCCATTTTTGAACTGGAGTGACCTAGGCCTCATTACTCAGGCATCTCTCTATGTGCATTCAATTCTCAGCAATCTCACCCCATCTCAAGACTTTAAATTCTATCTCTCTACAAACCATTCTCTAATTTATATTTCCAGCTTGCACCTCTTACCAGAAGCAATAGATGCCTCAAACTTAATGTGTCTAAAACAAAAATCCCTTCATTCCACTCCCAAACCTGTTTGTTTGTTTTTTCTCCCAGTCTTCTCCATCTTCGTACACATTAACTAGACATCTTTCCAGTTGTTCAGGCCAAAAATTTTTTAATCATCTTTGACTACTCTTTATCTCATGTCCTGCATCCCATTCATCGATAAATTCTGTAAACTCTACCTTCAAAATACATCTAGAACACAATCACTTCTCTTTCTACCATTCTCTCTTCTCTGGATTAAAGTAGTTTCTACCCTTCCCCCTACCTCCCTAGTTTATTTTTCCCACAGGAGTTACTGTCAAGTCATGACAGCTCATTGTCCAAAACCCACTTTAGAAGCTTTGCATCCCTCTCAGAATAAGTCAAACTCCTTGCAATGCCCTTAGGACTCTACAGGACTTGGCCCCACTGTCTCTCTGACCTCATCTTCTATCATTGTCCCATTCCTTACTTTTGCTCTGGCTACACTCGCTAGGCACCCCAAGCATGCTCCTGCCTCATACCATTTCTATACACTTTTCCTTTTCCTGTAAAACTATCTGGAGAAGGAGATATTTTGTCTGTTTTCTGCTCAAAAGACATCTATCAGAGAGGCCTTTCCTAACCATCCAATACAAAATAACTCCACCCTCTGACCTTATCTCCCCTCACTACCTATATCTCCCTCACCCTACTTTGTGTTTATCATGCTTATTACCATCTGACTTATATTAATGGGTTTATTGGGATGTTATTTGCCCTTCCTCCATTATGATCAGCTCCATGGAGGCAGGTACTTTGGTTGGTTCACTCCTTTGTTCTAGCTTGGCATATAGTCAATTCTTCATGAGTACTTTCAGAAACAAATTAAAGAAAGCATGCAAGCAAGTCTCCCGATCTCAAACAGAATGTCCAATAGGAAAGCTAATAAACAAAAGTCAAAGCTGTCCTTCTATCATGCATTTTGTTATGCCTGAGATTGAAACGAGGGACATAGGAATGATAGCTGAGCCACACCATATGCAGGCACGTCGTAAAATGCATAACCTATAATAGCCAACCATATAAGCCAGATGCTTGCACATGCTTTGGGGCTCAGCCCAAAACCAGTTACCAAGAGGAATGAGAAAAAGAAAGAAAAACCAATAACAACACTGCACCTTCACTTCAGAAAGAACTTAAAGCATGACAAGGAAAAGAAGGTGCAGAGAGAGGAACAGAATTTGAAGCGTCGCCAGCTTTTATCCCCATTATACAATACACTTGGAAGTCTAATTTATATCTTATAATTTCAAATACTATATACTATATACAGGGTTATAATAACTTTTAACTTAGATATTTTAGGCTTATCTACAAAGATATCTATCTTTCTTAACACATCGTGCAGAGAAATGCATCAGTAAAAGCACAAAGCAAAAAAAGGTAGCAAAACTTGCCCTCTACCAAAGGACATTTGTTTCCATACTTGTAGCAAGGGGATGATCTCTCCACACACACAAACCCAAAGTAGCCTCGTTTGCCTCCAAGTCTGGAACCTTTCCGATGCTTATATTCACAGCAGGAGCTTAACCTGTTCACCTGCATCCCATTCAGGAAAAAGGTGAGACTGAAGGGAAAACCGTGGTGCCTTTTGGAGATAAACTGAAAGGTCTCTACAATTAAGAAGGAAATACATTAGTGAAAGCAACTGACTTTGGACTAACAAGTTCTAAATCACATTTTTCTATTAGATAAGTATAATATTATGGTCTAGATCACCTTTTTAACATGAGCACATTATTCTGGTCATTAAAAAAAACACATTCTATTACTTTTATTTATAAAAAAGACTCCAAGGCTTTATTAAATTATTTTATTTGTAAATAATAACAATAATAATAACTAACATTATATGAGCACTTACTACGGCCAGGTATTATGCTTGATTATCTTGGATATGTTACGTCTCAACAACCACATGAAGTGGGAATAGTATCATCGCTAGTTTCTAGATGCAGAAATTAAGGCTTACAGAAGTTCAGCAATTTACCCCAAATCATACAGTAAGTAGGAGAGTTAGTATTTGAACCCAAACATCTCTCTGGATTCTATGCCTCTATCTTACTGTCATCTATTTTAAAAGTGTATGACAAAAGGCTACTATGATCTCAGTAATGCTTTTAGATAAATGTGTATTTTTAGTTGTGACTTGAAACATCCTAATTCATATATGGATGAGACAGATTTATTCCATCTCCAACCGTTTCTCCATTCTATCTGAATTTGAGACCCATTCTTTTTCTACCAATAAATTAAACACCATTGCATACAATTAATAGGTTTTAATCATTCCAAGTCTTTTTAAGGCTCTTTGCAAGTTTCTCACCTTAGAGGTCCCAAACCCTAAGCCTGAAAAGCCATATTCTACAGAGTGACTCAGAAACCCGCTTCTCCTGAGAGACTTCTAATGTCACTTCCTGCAAAAGAAGCCTTCCTGGACCCTTCCACTTCTACCAATAATAGAGTTAATAATTTCTGCTTCACTGCTATGTACACATTCCCTATTGTTGCACTCACTACAATATATTAAAATGTCTATACCAGCTTCTCAAACTTTAGTGTGCATGAGAATCGCCTGGAGAGCTTATTAAAACTCAGTTTCTGATTTAGTACGGCCCAAGAATTTGCATTTCTATCAAGTTGCCAGGCTCCACTTACACTGTTAGCCCAGGAACCACACTTTGAGAACCCTGATCTACAGGTGTGCTGCCCTGCACGTTTGGGAAATCCATGACAGCTGAAACTGGTCTTATCTTTGTTTCCCCAGAGCCCAGGACAATGAGCATAGGAGGACCCCAATGAATAATTAGTGAATTGTTATTTTAACTTATTTCTTTCACAATCATCTTGAAATACTATGCTTATGCCACATTATGTCTGTAAAAGGAAATCTAAATCAGATGCGACTTGTACTAACAAATAGACTTACCAAAAAGGCAATTCATAATTTATACCTTAGTATTAGTGATGTAAAATTAAACTAGGAAAGAGAAAATTGAAAAGATAGTGTCTGGGGATATTAAACTGCATTCGATTTTAAAATCCATTTGTCTTTATGATATATGGACTCCTTAAGCGGTGACTAGAAAGCTAGTTGGACTGCTTTCATTACAGAAAATGGAATGAGGCATTCACGTGACATGATCCATTCTGCTGCACCATCACACCCCGTAACTCTCAAAGTACCCAGTCCAGGAAGACAGTACAGCCAAGGAAATGCTGAGAATGTTCACAGGACATCACCTTCTAGATGTGACTGCCCTTCCTTTTGGTACTCGTGTGACTAAAGAATCCATCCACCTATTATTCCATTTGTTTCATTTTTTTTTCAAACTTATTGAACAAGAATTGACACTCTCTGCTTTTCTTTTCATGTTAATTATTTTGTAATTTTATTTTTTAAACGTTAGCAACACTGCCCAACCCTGACTTGATGGTTTCTTCGTGGAGTAGTAGGAAATAAATAGACTAGAAATTTGCATTTTAGAACTCACATCTTTGAAATGAAGATGGCAGGAGGAGTGGATGAGGGAGTGAGGTGGAGGGGGTGACCTGTCCACCCACTTAACAGAGAAGCCTTAAAGATTACGTAATGTACAATATTAGAAAGCATTCCGTCATATTTATAAAATGTAGTTATTCGTTGTTGAATGACAATGGGAAGCACTATTTTAGGCACTACAGAGAAAAAGACATACTGAAGAAATACCAAATGTGGTCTCCTCCTTCAAGAAGTTATAATTTAGCAGGAGCGATACTATGAAAATATCCACCTCCTGGAGAGAGGTCACTAAAATCCTCTCCCTTTAAAATTTTGTGTCTGAAAATGGACAAAAGGCTTAAAATAAACTGAGCAGCAGTTACTCATGAAAAATTACTGAACTTTTGGTAAGAACAGTGGACATCTGAGGCCTCCTTGCCTGGGGCTGCTCGCATCCCTCTCACCTGCCACTGTTTCATCACTTTAGTTCTAATGGGGTAGGGCAGGCCATAAATAACCAGGAGCTTCACTGTCAGTGGGCACTGGCTGATGCGAAAAACAGAAGACAAAAAAAAAAAAGTGCCTTGGCCAGTGGCATTACCACTAATAAGTAGCAATCTCAGAGGCGAGCTAACGTGGAAGGCCAGAGGTTCTGCTAGCCTGAAACTGTAGTTCTAATTAGGGCAGGCAACAGGCCAGTATCCTAGTCAGAAATTGAACAGGGAGATACAGGCAAAAAGGCAATCATAGGTGCATTTGCAGGGGAGCAAAATTTGCAATACCAAAATGTGTCTCTTTGGCATAAGTATTATTTTAAGCTGATTATTTTTAGGAAATAAAATACTCAGGAAGAATCTTTGACCTACCCCCTAACTGCCTAAAGGAATTGAGAGGATCTGCTCAATAAAAGGAGCTATGATTCATTAGATGTAACTATAGTTTAATATGAACTAGGCGTGATAGACAGGGAGGATCCATTTACTCAAAGTTTTCTTTCTGTCCCATTGTTTCTACATGGCCCAGCAAACATTTATTTACAAATATTAGCTCTTTTTATCTCTATGTGAAGCGCCTTGCTTTCCTCTGAAGTTCCAGACTTCTACCTCCTTCTCTTTAGTCCAGAATGGCATGTACCAGGGGTGCCAAAAAAAAAATGTACACACATTTTAAGAGATGTTATCTATATATTATTACTTTTCAAAGTTGAATTGAATTACGGTAGCAATGTATAGTATGACGTTTGCTCAAAAGATGTTTTTGGGAATGATCGATTTTATTTCCAACAACTATTACAATTTTAATGCAGTTTTTTTCCTTTCTTAAAATGTGCATACATTTTTTTGGCACCCTCTGTATACCTCATCTTGCCTAACTGTCTTTGGGACCTCTTATGTTTGTGTAGATTCCTTGTGTATATTGAATGTGTTAGATTTGATTTTCTGCTGTGAATCTGTCATATGTCATTTTAATTATTCAACCAGCCCAAAGAACCAAAAGAGAAACGGGGAAAATTTCCCTTCATCAACACATCCAGTTGGCTCTCTCTATATCCTCAGCTAATTGGAAGTGGCATCCATTGGAGTAAGCCCAACCTATTCATACATCCCTGGCCAACTAGAAGCTTGTACCCATGAACAAAGGGAACACAAGAGAGCCTGGTGGAAAATCAAAGTTGGAGCAGACTTGAAAACTGCCTGAACTTGGAACGTACTCCTGAACCTACTATAGTGGGTTGACCATTGTCCTCTAAAAACTCATGACTACCCAGAACCACAGGATGTGACCCTATTTGGAAACAGGGTCTTTGCAGATATAATTAGTGAAAGGATCAAGATGAGATCATCCTGGATTTGTTTTGTCCTAAATCCCATGACTGATTCCCTTATAAGAAGAGGAAAGTACACACAGTGAGAAAAATAGAGAAGAATGACATATAAAGGCAGAAGCAGAGATTGGAATGATGGAGCTACAAACCAAGGAATGCCAAAGATTGCTGGGACTCACCAAAAGTTGGAAGAGGCAAGGAAAGGTTCTCCCCTAGAGCTCTTAGAGGGAGCATGAACCTGCTAACACCTTGATTTTAGACTTCTGGTCTCCAGAACTGTGAGAGGATACATTTCTATTGTTTTAAGCCACTGATTTGGGGGAAATTTTTTATACTAATCCCCGGAAATTAATACACCCACAAATAGATCCACTGTCAGAAAGTGGAGGCTTTTACTGGCTCAGAGTTTTTTTTACTATAACCTCTGATAAATCACTGGATCATCATTAACTATGAAAACACAGACACAACCCTAAGAGACTAGCCTAAAAAATAAAAAGAGATTTTTTTTTTTAAATCTGAGCAGAGACATTACTGGCTGTATACTAAGGAGAAAGGAGATAATTTCACAAACTTGTTCCAGGTAAGTTACTAAACAAACAAACCACAACAAAAACAGCAAGAATAATAACCTTCAAGAGGGAAAAATCAGAATCCAGAATCCACAGTTGCTCTAATACATGATCTAAAATGTTTGATTTTCAATAAAAAATCAAGACATGTTAGGAAACAGGAAAGTGTCACCCATACTCAGTAAAAAGAAGCCGTGTGCTAGGAACGTACTCAAGAGAAATGAAAACAGATGTCTACACAAAAACTTGTATCTGTATATTCATAACAGCATGATTTACAATAGTCCTAAAAGTGGAAACAATACAAATGTCCATCAGCTGGGGATGGATAAATAAAACATGGTATATCCATGTAATGGAAAATATATAATCAGTGATATAAGGGAGCAACTATTGACAGATGCTAAAAAATGGATGATTCTCAAAAACATTATGCTAAGTGAAAGAAGCAAGACACAAAATACTACCTATTATATGATTTATTTTCTACGAAATGTCCGGGAAAGGCAAATCTGTAGAGACTGAAAGCAGGTCAGTGGTTGCCTGGGGCTGGCTCTGAGAGTGAAGATTAACTGCCAATGGGCACAAGGGAAATTTTAGAAGTGGTGGAGATGTTCTAAAACTGGTTTGTAATAATGGCTTCAAAACTCTATAAAATTCCTAAAAATCAGTGAATTGTACATGTACGATGGATGACTTTTATAAAATGTAAGTTATACCTCAATGAAAGATATTTTTAAAAACTAAAAAAAAATCAATATATAGTAACAAATAAAAGAGAAATAAAAAACACTTAACATAAGTGGTGATACAATCAAATGCTTTGGGTTCTAAGTACAGAATAAGAGCTGTAATCGTCAAGAGGAAGAGGGAACACAGAATAGAAATTCAGCTGAGAAAGCTTCACGGCCTTAATCTGAATCTTAAAAGATGGGTAAGATTTTAATTTAAATGCTATTTTTAATTAGAATCTGTTGTCTTATTGCAGACAAAGGAAATAGCACACAAAAAGACAAGAATAAAGCATTGGGGGGGTGGGGAGAGGGGAGTAATGCAGAATGCACAAATAGGTACAACAGGATCAGGTTATAGAAATACTAGAAAATGGGGTAGAAAAGGAAGAGATTATGAGGGGACCAGAAAAAAAGTTATTTTATTCTTCGTATCCACGTGAACCCAGGAGGCCAAAAATTGCCTTGCTTGAAATGATGAACATGATAAATCAAAATGCCTGTGAAGAACTATTGTATATTCCTTACAAATAGCAGAAATATTCAGTAACTTCATAGGTATACGTATTAAACAATCAACATGTGGCTTGATGTCTAAAATCTAACCACAAAACACCATGAATTACTATGAGAATAAAAGATGCACTTCCCACATTACTAAATAATTAATTTTATTGTTATTTTTCATGCAAAAGCAAGACAAACTAATGAATGCCACATTTTTAATGAGTTTACTGCTCCAAGCATAATGTTAAACGTTTTTTTAAGAAAAAAAAAAAACAGAAATCTTCTAAAAAATTATTCACATTTCACTGATCTTACGCAGCTTTGATTCGTAAAAAGGGCAGATTCTTTTCAGTTCAGCTAAATTGCTAAGATTGCTGAACCACAAGTCAACTCTGAGCCACTGAGCTTTTCAATTTTGAATAATTACTTTCCTGGCAATCAAGGACAAGCTGAGACAAAATTATTGTGTGGACAGAATTCAATTATTTAAGCCCTTATTCCATCCTATTATTCAAGACTGTCCAATGTCATAACACAAAGCCAGACCCAGGATCAATACGTATGCAAAATAACACTTAACCAGGTAACATTCTCCCATAATCTTTGGTTTTACACTTTTATCACAGAGTGTAGATCGTTTCCCAGCAAATCAGTCAGCCTAACCTTCTTTTTTCATGTGTTTGTACCATGGTTTCCAGCCGTCAAATAGACATTACCTATGCATTTTGTTGAATGCAGTGTGAGCTGAGACCCAGGCAGACTTTCTTTATGTTAATTCCAATTTTAGACTCTAGCTAATTTCAGCAATTCTTCTAAATGAATAGTTGAAAGTTATATGTTTAAAATATAAGTGCATGTATCTATGCCACTCTCATTAGCAGTTTCACACCACTCATATTATGTGTAAACGGTAGTAAACCCTTTGCTGCTAAGAATAGCTACCTGGGGCTGGATAGTTCTAAGCAAAGTTCCTGCACTTAGTCAGGGAGCTGGGGTCTGCTCTTGACCCTGCACAGGGCTGCAGGTGTGACCTTGGAGACCTATACCTCTGCCTTCCTCTCATTTCTCTCATCTACAAACCGGAAGAATGAACTCTGAAATGCTATGATAAAATGAGACAAAATAAATTACATGTTAGCCAAGTATATAAAATGGGAGGAAATAGTTTCTAG
>NW_017731434.1:709174-715777 GCF_001890085.2 Hipposideros armiger
GTCCCAAGCCAGTTCTTAACCATCGCGCCACTCGGCCGGCCCATATGTGCCTTCTTAATAGAAATATCAGTTAGAGGTCTAATTGATGTCTGTGTTGAAGAAACACCTGACCAATGACAACATCATCAAAGATTTGAGAAAAAAAGGCTTATAAATAAATTCCCTATAATTTGGATTTGAGGATTACAAATCAGGCTCTAAGTTGTCAGTCTATTGGGTGTGGATACTTAATTTGCCACTAACTAGTTATGTGACCTTGGGCAGGTTATTTAACCTTCCTTGCTTCAGTTTCCTTATTTTTAAATTGAAGAAATTATTTGATCTCTTGGGTTTATTGTTTGTTTTAAATGAGAAAACATACGTAAAACACTGAGCAAAACTCTCAGCACTTAGTAAAGTTTCATGAAAGAAAGGGTATAATCGTTGTTGTCATCATTCAATATAAACTTCCGTATGTTATTAAAAGTTAATAAAAGGCAAAAACATGATAGCACATAATTAAATGAGATAAAAGAGAATATAGATGATTTTAAAGTGGGTGAATTTCTGGCAGAAAGTAATAAAAAGGAGCACAGATCAGGGGTGGGGAGCAACCTGGTGAGAGTGTAGGGAGGAGTTCAGTTTGGCTTCGGTAGGAGCAGAGAGGGCTGGAAAGAGTCACAGTCTGAAAGCTCTTGAGTGCCAGTGCACTAAGCATGTCTCCTTTATTCTTTATTTTGAAATGTGTGGCTAACTGGCCCCAGGGAGACCACCCTTTCCAGGACTAACCAGTTCCTAGAGATGGTGAACGAATTGCCTGGGAGAGCACCTTTCATGCTCAAACCAGTCCAAAGCCGATGTCCACCCTTGCCCTCTGCTCTCTGGCTCTTGAACTATTGGGCCAACATTTCCCCCCACCAAGCACCCCTGGATCAGATTCCAGACAACTCAGGGTAGGCCTTACACTCCAGAACCTGCCAAAATTATTCATACTATCCAATCCTAGGCCTTCTGCTTACCTTGTCTCTCCTGTTCCTTTGCTCAGACACGACAACAAAGGTTCTTGCCTGTTTTCTTCTTCAGACTCCCACAGCCTCCTGCCTTAACCTGGTGCTTTCCTGTATTGCTCTATGTGGCATGGTGTAATAAGTAATTTTACCTATCAGTTTAGCTGGGCCATGGTACCCAAATCTATGGTCAAACATTGTTCTGGACGGAATCCTGACTAGCACATGTGAGACGCCCCCTCCTCTTGGGAGCTGTGAAAAACTGTCTCTTCAATGGCAACCATCTCCTGCTCTCAGTATGCCTGAATAACAATAAAACTTACATTTTAAAACAGCCAGGCAGAAAAATATACCTGCTTTCATTAGGAAAGAGGAACTAGTGAAAGTTTTAAGCAGGGAGGCACACGTTGAAACCTATTCTACAAAGTTTGATTTAACATCATTATGCAGAATCTACTAATAATGAGATGGACTTNACTTTTTTCTAATTTGAATTGACATGGATTGTGATTTAGCAATTGTTTTTGTAATTGAGTGCTTCATCTTTACACTTGAGCATTGACATATATCCTTCCCTGAGCTGATTCCATGTGAAAGGAAGATGCACACGTTTGGTTCCTTCTACGGTCACACTGAAGATTAGGGACAATGTATGTTATGTGCCTGGGGTTATCCAGTTTCACAGGAGGCATTCAGTTCAGTGAAAAACCAACATTATTCATAGCTTTTTAAATATCAAACAATATATCAAACAACAACAAAAAAATCACCTCATAAAATGATCTGCTTTCTATGTCATTGACCAATGTAAATTATTTCTAAAATAAACAATAAACTTAAATGCCAGAGATTAAAAGAAATGTCCTATGCCCCAGCTCCTAGTTTATATTCTATTTTCACAGTAGCGAATGAGCATAGTGTTTGCCTAACACTGAAGAGGAAGACAAGGAAAGACAAGCAGAAAAAGGAAGAGGAGGAAGAGGAGGCAGAGGAATAGGAATGGCTCCTTGAGAGACTTTTTAGAGGGCCTGGTTAAGAATATTATCGTCGACTTTTAGAATTACACAGCGGCCAAGCATTACTTTTAATCTACTTCGCTTTTCTAAAAATCAATTTTAGCTAAATGAAAAATGTGATGAGACCAACTTTAAGTGAATCCAAGGCAATTATTTGAGTTTGATTTCATTGACTTAAGGATGTCGTGGAAGCACGCATTTTTTTTTTAAGAAAAACAAAAATGCAAGAAATATTTCTGAAGGAACTATGAAAATATTTCCACCTCCAAACCCGGGATATCCCCTTGCACCTCGGAGGATCTTTTTTTTTTCTCATTCAGTTCTATTTCTCTGAAGAAAAAAAACAAAGGAAGTAAATCAGATAAATGGAATTCTACAAATGACAGTCTGAAAAGTATAAATAGAGGGGAAAGTTTGAGATTTAAACTCTAAGCACATTGTCTTGCCTGTGGACAAACAGAGCTCCCAAACAGAAGTATTTCAGGGACATCAGGGTCCATGAAGGTAAATCAGCAAACTTGGATAATTCTTTGCCAATTAGAACTATCTCGTTGAGTCCCAGCTGAAAGCAATGATGTTAGGCCTGGCTCCGAGTTGCAAAATCATCCCGTGTTTCCTCTTGCCTGGGCAGCTGTGGAACTGTGACATGCATGTGTGCAGCCCAAAACAAAACCACTAACCTATGGCAAAGCCAGCTCCAAGCTCCCACTAGAACAGTTAATGATATGACGGTTGAAATAAGAATTTTGCTAAGCAACGCTTCCTAAAGTGACATGGATTCAGTGGCAGCCCTGTTAGCTTGTGGTAGATAAGCATTATATAAATTCAAGGTAATAGTGGAATTAGAGTGAAGGAAAGGCCTGACTCATACGTATAAAGTGAGAAACTGGAAAGAGGGGCACTTAAAAATAAAGGAAATGATAGCTCTTCACCCTTTTATTTACTCTTATTCTTATTCTCCCTTCTGCTAAAGTGCATTTCTGAGAGCAACATCTCTTTTCTCCAGGTCTGGTTGCTTCATTCCTTTTTGAAATATTCCCTGATTATTGCCACCAAATAACCTTTTCTGGGTTCTCACAGGAGGCCCCAGCGACAGCCCATGAGTAAATACATGCACTAGGAGATGAACAAGTGTTTCTTTCAGTTGACTATATTGCCTCTATACTTACCATCTTCCAGGTTATAATGACCCAAGATGGGTGAAACTACCAAGCTTTCACAGTCCTTTCTGCTATCCTCAAGCATGAGTCAAAACCTTCTACGAAAATTCAGCTCCATTTCAATAATGGGAGCAAGTCTTCATGTCCCGGAACAATTAAGGGTTATCTTTATGACTTCCTTCACCAGTGGCTTATGACTTTCTTTCTCATTTCTTTTCAGATTTCTCAGGCAAGTACAATCTGAGCTGACAAAGAGCAAGCCCATTGAGTGGTTTAACCAGTTAGCCATTCTGATATTTAGCATTCAATTGATATAGTAGATTTTCACTGGGGTCTCTTTTATCCCTGCCCAGGCCTATGTGATGGGTAGATTTAAGAGACTTACACAGGTGTCAAACTGCCCGTACTTGTTGATTGCATTGGACAGCAATTTCTCTCCATTCACTTCGCATAGCCCTGATGAACCCTGGACATCATAAAATCTTACCTTGACCACTGCAATAAACTTATAGTTAATAGGGTAACCACAGAGTTTATTATCCCAACTAGACACACAGTGGAAAATGTGTTACTAATAAGTATGCTAGGGAGAAAAAAAAGCATAAATTTGAACTGTTCCAGGAAAGCTGAGATATATGGTTACCCTACTAAATTGATTTCCCCACTTCTAGCCTGATGTCCCTCAAAATCTCCCTCCTCCTGGATAGCAGGATGATCTTCTGTCATTAAATAGATCATGTGACTTTCCTGCTTAAAGTCCTCCAATGCTTCCCAGTATCCATAGGATGAGGTCCAACATTCCTGCTTAAAGTCCTCCAATGCTTCCCAGTATCCATAGGATGAGGTCCAACATTCTTTAGACAACATAAAATGTCTTACATCTCTAACTCCTGTCTCTCAACTATTGTGGTTTCTTGTATTACATTGGAAGTCCAGCAACGGAGCTAATTGTAGTGGTACAAGCACTACCAACCTGTTTTAATCTTCAGGCTTACATAACTGGATGAGTCACGTGGCATTGAAACCATTTTCTCATATTCTTCTCTCTCAATAGGTAAGGACAGTGCCTTACCAATCTTTATGCCCCCAGTGTCTTGCCAGTGCTGACACCTAGTGAGGGCCTAATAAGCATTGATCTGACTGGACAGAGACATGCAACAATTCATGATTCCAGATTCTGTCCTTTACTGAGATAAGAGCTATAGAAGATGGAAATCACCCTATATCACAAGCTTTCTACATTTATAAGAACTCAGTCTGAAACAGAACATGGAAATTGACTCACAGTGTCCCGTCAATCAAAACACCACCTTTGGTGATTAAGCCTTGATAAAGATTAGTAAAAAGCCTGACCATAAAGAGTGGCAGATGGTCCCCATGTTGACACTGATGACCTTAAGAAGAAAAAATTCTGATAAGAGCCAGAGAAAGAGTTCCAGGTTTGGTATCCTGAAGGTTCAGGAAGCAGCTAGTTGTAATGGAAACCAACAGCATCCTTACTACACTCATTTGGTTCTTCTCTTTCTCTTCTTTCTCACTGGTTTTTCCTCATTCTCTCCTCCTCCCTCCTTTGCTTTTATTATGCTTCCTCTTTTCACTTTCCTCTTGCCCATTTTTCTTACTACTGTGTAACTCATATCACATGCTTATTCCTGCCATGCCCCAAACACCTCAGTGCTCTGAAGGTATCAGAGCTCTAGATTTTTAAGGATGCTGAGTTGACATATGAGCCTTCGCTTCCTCATCTCCCTCAACAGAATGAATTCAGTAACTCTGTTAAGAGCTAGAAATTATCCAGCTGGAATTTGCTTTTGGTGAGATGCCNTTCATTAGTAAAGTCACTATTACTTTCTAAACAGTTTCTCAAGCAAGGAAATCACAAAATAATTCTGTAACAACTTTTCCTTTTAATTGCTGTTCCAGAGAACTAAATATTGACAAAAACCACTTCAGTACAATATGTGAAACCATATATGGAGTATCAAAATGATTTTATGCTAATGAAAGGAGCAGAGTTTGCCACCCCAAAATACGTCTCTTTGGGATATTGATTATTTTAAGCTGTTTATTTTTAAGAAACAAAATACTCAGGGAAAAAGAACCTTGACTTTCCCTCTTACTGCCTAACAGAATTTAGATAGAGGGCTTGCTCCAGGAAGGGAGATATCTCCATAGATCACTTCAGTATAATATGAACTAAATGTAGTGGGAAAGTCTCCTAAAGATCAGGGCCTAAAGATCCAAGTTCACTCTGTGTCCCATTCTTTCTGCATCATCCTGGCAAACTTCTATTTGTTTACTAAACATTTGCTTTTCCATCTCCATGAGAATTGCCTCCCTACCCTTTGAAGTTCCAGTCTCCTACTTCTGCTTAGTTCAGAAAGGCACATAAGCCTCAAAAGCCCAATTTGTCTCTGTGACCCATATTCTTATGGAATCCCTGCAGGTATGTGCGTAATTAAAGTTGGTTATTTTCTATTAATCTGTCTCATGTCAATTTAATTCTTAGACCAGCTAGAACTGAGGCATCTAGAGGAAAATTTCTTCTTCCTCAACACTAACAAACATGGATTTATGATCAAATGAAAGTGGAAATGTACCAAACACATTTAGCCAATTTCTGCACCACGTTATTTAGGTGTGATTCACCCTGAAGTTTATTGAATTTGTGATTTTATCTCAACATACTTCTAAAGAACAAATTGCCAATCTGGTATTTTTCTCTTAGAATAATGAATGATATAATTCACAATGGCAAGCCAAATAATAAACTTGTAATTTGGGGGACAGTTTATTTGTGCAACATTTTAATGATCATATGCCTCTATCCCAAAATTAATCTGTTACTGGGTTAAATCACTCCAGATTCTTTCTTCCACAATCTGCAAGAGTAATTGCTGCTTCAGTTTCAATCATGGAGCAGTAAATCTAGATTTACTTTGAGGCAGCTGGTTTATAAGTCCCTAGATATGCATAATTTTATAGAGTGATTGAAGTCATTTTGATATTATATCAACAATAGCTTATTGATAACATCAACTTCAAGCAATTAAAAGGAATTCACATTTTATGTGTACCTTTTTCAAGTAGTTTGCCTTTATAGACACAAAGGTTTTCCCCACCACAGTGCTGTTGATAAACTTTTATTTCATCCCGGAAGTCTGGATGCACGTAAGATAGGTGCACATTTTTCCCCAAATAGATCATTGTAATAGCTGCATTACTATGCAGCGGTGTTCTGTGGATCTTTCTTGAATCCTGGAACAAACAAAAAGTGGGGATTATTAACTGATTACCTTCTAATCAGAGTGTGATGACACTGTAATCTAAAGAAAAAAAAAAACAAGTCTATTTTTATGTACCTGGCAGATAAACCTTTATAAAATGTCAATCTTTACAGTGCACAAAAAGTGAAGTCCATTACAAAATAAATCCCTATAA
>NW_017731434.1:721397-722852 GCF_001890085.2 Hipposideros armiger
CCAGAACCTGCCAAAATTATTCATACTATCCAATCCTAGGCCTTCTGCTTACCTTGTCTCTCCTGTTCCTTTGCTCAGACACGACAACAAAGGTTCTTGCCTGTTTTCTTCTTCAGAGTCCCACAGCCTCCTGCCTTAACCTGGTGCTTTCCTGTATTGCTCTATGTGGCATGGTGTAATAAGTAATTTTACCTATCAGTTTAGCTGGGCCATGGTGCCCAAATCTATGGTCAAACATTGTTCTGGACGGAATCCTGACTAGCACATGTGAGACGCCCTCTCCTCTTGGGAGCTGTGAAAAACTGTCTCTTCAATGACAACCATCTCCTGCTCTCAGTATGCCTGAATAACAATAAAACTTACATTTTAAAACAGCCAGGCAGAAAAATATACCTGCTTTCATTAGGAAAGAGGAACTAGTGAAAGTTTTAAGCAGGGAGGCACACGTTGAAACCTATTCTACAAAGTTTGATTTAACATCATTATGCAGAATCTACTAATAATGAGATGGACTTACCTTATTCTTTTTCCCCCTTCCTGCTTTTCTACCCTCTGCTCCCTGATTCTTTCTGCTATCTTCCTACTCATGTTTTAGAGCACCCTGCCCCCATCCTAAATGCCACCATCTTTCTGAAGCACTCTCCAATCTCCCCTTTTAGAGCTGATAGTTCCTCCATCCATGTTCCCACTGTGCTTTTTTTATACCACTATGATAGTACTCATCACAATGTATCACAGTTAATTGTAGACATTTCTGTCTCTCTTGCTAAACTGCAGTCTTTCTGAGAACAAAGATTTGGTCTTATTTACCTTGGTAGCCTGGGCACATAGCATAACATTTGCCATTCTCAATAAAAGCTAAATTGAGCTATTGGCTGATTCAGAGGCAGAACACAAGTATGTAGATGACTGTAACAGCCTGGTGAAGAGTTAGGTCGCAAGGCTTTGAACTGCAGATGTAGCGGTGAGAATGGAAAAGGATTATCAGATACATGAGCCATTATTCAGGTGGTAGGTAGAGCTGTGCTAAGGCTGCTAAGGCCGTAACCACTTGCCACTTTGGATTGTTGGGCACTTGAAAAGTGGCTCATTCAAATAAGAAGTGCTGTAAGTACAAAATACTTACTGAATATAAGGACATGGTATGAAAAATGTACAGTACCTCACTAAAATCTTTCATATTGATTACATGTCGAAATGATAACATCATGGATATACTTGATTAAATAAAATGCATTATTTATATTATTAAAATGAATTTGACATATTTCTCATACCTTTTTAAATGTAGTTATTAGAAAATTAAAATTGCATATGTGGATTACATTACATTTCTATTGGACATCTCATATCTAAAGGATTTAGCAATTAATTTGATATGTGATGAAGAGAGAAGAAAGAATCCTAGCTTTTGCAACCGAATTACTGGAGAAAAGGTCATGCTTTATGAGAAAT
>NW_017731434.1:725894-726849 GCF_001890085.2 Hipposideros armiger
TTTCCAGGTCAAAATAAAATAAGCCTAAGTACTAAAAGTAAAAGTCCATGACTCACTCCATTATGCCAGTTTTAATTGATACTCCAGGGCCCAGGAGCTGATGACAAATCCAAGGGACATCTGGAAAGCTACCAAAGCCATGTGGGAAGATGACTACATCTTGAATTAAAAAAAAAAAAATACGGTGTCAAAGTCTAAGTCTATGGTGATGGCTTTATTTAGAGGTGAGGATCAAGGAGAGACACAAAGGAAGAAGGCAAGAGGTAAAAAGAGATAGCAAAGAAGCATGAAAATGATGTCATGGAAGAAAAAACAGGGAGCTTTGAAGGAAGAGTCAATAAGAGCTGAAAATGCTATCAAATTAAAATTATGGTAAGTAGAAAATACAAACTAAGATGGCAGAGGTAAGTCTAAATATACTACTAACCAAAATAAATGTAATTGGACAAAATTCTCTTATTAAAGTAAAATATTTTCTACTTGAAATAAATACATAGCACCCATATGCTGCATAAATACATATTTAAAGCCTAAATCTTAAATGTAAAGACATCAAAGGTTGAAAGTTAAAGCAATATATTCAATACTAATCTAAAGAAAATAAGAAATGAAATACTAATCGAACGAGAAAAAAAAGAACAATTAACCAAAATAGAGTTTAAAGCCAAAAGTAATAACTAACAAACAGGGTCTTTTTTTAATGATAAACGATCACTTCACCAGTAAAACTGAGTAATCCTAAACCTGAGAGCATATAACAAGGTATTCTCAACATTTACAAAACATTTATAAAACAAAACAAAGAGAAATTGACAAGTCTACAATTACAGAGAATAAATTATCATTAGAACTCAGAAACTGAGAAATCACACAGATTCAAAAAATGCTAAGAATGTAAAAGTATGAATGATATAATTTACATTTCTTATCTATTGGGCATTTATAGAATGCTGAT
>NW_017731434.1:729044-732662 GCF_001890085.2 Hipposideros armiger
AGAATAAAAGAGGCCAGAAATAAACCTGTGCATATACGGACAATCAATTTATGACAAAGGAGCTAAGAACATATAATGGGAGAAAGGACAATCTATTCAATAAATGGAGCTAGGAAAACTGGACTGCCACATGTAGAAGAATGAAACTAAACCACTATCTTACACCATATCAAAAATTAACTGAAAATGGATTAAGGACTTGAATCTAAGACCTGAAATCATAAAATTACTAAAAAAAAAAAAAAAAGCCATAGGCGGTAAGCTCCTTGACAAGCTCCTTGTCTTACCTATGTTTTTTTGGATAGGACTCCAAAGGCAAGAGAAGCAAAAGCAAAAATAAACAAAATGATTGTATCAAACTAAAAAACTTCTGTATGGCAAAGGAAACCATCAACAAAACAAAAAGACAACCTACTGAATGGAGAAGATATTTGCAAATCATATGTCTGATAAGGGGTTAATATCCAAAATATGCAAGGAACTCACACAACACAACACCATAAAAACAAGCGACCCAATTAAAAAATGGGCAGAAGATCTAAACAGACATTTTTCCCAAGAAGACATACAGATGGCCAACATGCACAAGAAAATATGTTCAACATCACTAATTAGCAGGATATGCAAATCAAAACCACAATGAGACATCGCTTCACACCTGTTAGGATGGCTATTATCAAAAAGTCAATAAATAACAAGTGTTGGATAGAATGTGAGAAAAGAGAACCATCCTTCTTACACTCTTGGCAAGAATGCAAACTGGTGTAGCCACTATGGAAAACTGTATGAAGATTCCTCAAAAAATTAAGAATAGAACTACCATATGACCCAGCTATTTTACTTCTGGGTGTGTATCTGAAGGATACAAAAACACTAATTCAAACAGAGAGATGCACCCCTATGTTCACTGCAGCATTATTTACAATAGCTGAGATATGGTAACAACCTAAATGCTCATAGATGGATTAATAGATGAAGAAGAGGTGGTACATACATGCAATGGAATACTACTCAGCTCTAAAAAAGAAGGAAACTTGTCATTTGCAACTACATGGATAGAACTAGAGGATATTATGCAAAATGAAATAAGTAACACAGAGAAAGACAAATATATGGTTTCACTTATATGAGGAATCTAAAAAAAACCCAGACAAAACAAAACACAAATTCACAGATACAGAAAATAGCTTGGTGGCTGTCAGAGGGAATGGGCACTGGGAAGAGGGAGAAATGGGTGAGAGAGACCAATTAATTGTATGGTGATGGATGGTAACATGACTTATAGTGGTGAACACTATGTAGTGTATACAAATATCAAATTATAATGGTGTATTTCTGAACTATGTATATAATCTTGTGTACCAATTTTACCCCACAATAATAATAAGAAAAAAAAGAGTGAGGTTGGTTTTCAAAAGCCAGCAAGCAGTCTATGTGCTCATTGGTACTTTGCTCCCTGATTCTTAATCAGTGTAATGTTGACCCAGCTATCTGCTAATAATCACAAAAATTACATATAATTACCATTTGTTGTATGTTCACACAATAAAAATTAAGAGATCTTTTGCCTTCATACTAGTCTGTATCTGTATGAAGTCTAACTGGGCTTAGAACTATTTATCAGTATTTTGAGGAAATAAGAACAACAGATGACAATATTTTCAAAGAATATTGAAAAATTTTCTAAATATTATATAGCAATTTGCCAAAAATCATTAAAAGTAAGCTTTAATAAGATATTTTATATGCTATTTTATGGTTTTTGTTATATAAAATCCCTGAATTTTCATAAGCTAAATGTTAAAATACTTCTGACATGTGATTAAATGGGCAAATTAAAGAAACTAAATAATTTGGAAATGGGTATAGTACAAACTAAATCTGACCACAAGATTCACTGGATTTCTTAAAATCAATTTTGTTAAATTAGTTATTGAACTGAACTACTCAAATATTTGATTTCAGATTCATTCAAGCTAACAACTACATTTATAAAATTATTCTATTTCTTTATGCAAGGCATTTTGCCTTCGATTTCCCTAGATTCCTTAACTGCACATCTAGAAATTTAATAACACAATGTATTCTGTAATAAATTAATAAAAGAAAACTTGACTCCATAATCACCCTGGCAAAGAGAGGTTCTAAGCCATTTGGAGCAGTGGTTGGACGAAATCTTCTCCTTCTCCATGTTTCAGGTCTATTTTCCCGTACGATTTTTCCATGGCGGGGAGGAGGTGAAGGAGGAATAGGTATGTAGCTGTTAAGAAGTTGGTATCGATTCATTCCCTGTGAATTGTCCATAGAGTTCCTGAACTTCATCACTGCCTTCTTGCCCTGTAATCACATTTCACATCTTAAGAACCACTGAAACAGAAGTAGTAACCCAACGTAATACAAAATTAAAGACAAGACTGTATGATTGACATTGCATGCAGACACAACTGGTTATCAGTAGGCAAACTCAACACATTCCAGTCTGTCGAAAAATGGCATTTTGTAGCATCCATAGCAAATTAAATTTTCGTGAATTTCTAACCTTAAGAATGTTTTAAACAAAATATACAGTGATGGCATTTTTATAGTACTTCCGGGATTTTTCCTCAACAATCCACTAAATCTTTGGGAAGCCAGTATAATTAAAAATTTAGAATCAAGAAGTTTGAAGTGTTTACTTTGAAGCAGGATTGGATAGTACACTTAACAATGGGGTGTTAGCACTGTTTTTCATATTAGTTTTGTCCATACAGGTGTTATAATATTCCTTGATAATATAATATCAAGGTACCAAACACAGACACTGAACCATAGACTTTATTTAGCTTTTTTTCGCCTAGAAATTTAACATGTAGGAATGAAACCTACCAAGATAACTACACAAGTACACTGATGTAAATGTATAAAGACACATACACACACACACACACACACAGACACATATGCACAACAAATTTAGTTGAACCATCAAGTCCATAAATAGGAGAATGTTTAATTAAATTTTGTTTTGTTCTTATAATAGATTCTTACCAGGCTTCACAAAGAATAGTGTGAAATTATTCATCCTGATGTAAAAAGATCCATGTTGCATAATCACACATTTCTTTTAAATAACTTACATATGGATTTTGATAAAACCAGGGATGACTAGAAGACTTCGCACATGAGGTTGCAATGGGAATTTAGATTATTGGGGGGATATCATTTTGCATTTTATATATCTTCATATTATTTGAAAGTTTAATCAGCATGCATTACCTTAGTGATTAAAAAGCACCGAAGTTAAAATCAATAGTTATTTACGTTTTTCAGGTATATTTGAGTTTGAATTTTCACAAATTGATCATTTTTGTGTATCTGAGGTAGTTTTCCAAACTTTAAAGCATCTTTAATCATTTTTATCCAGTTTATATCAATTTACTCGGTATGGAATTTTAAATTCATTTTCAGCCAATTTATTCTTTATTTTGAGATGCTTACATAGTGAAAAGTTATTTTTAAAAAAAGGAAGCCATTCTCCAAACATTTCTTATTGTAAATAGTAAAAGCAGGTCAAATAAAAGCAGGTATTGGTCATATTTTGATGAAAGACAACACTTATGTGAACAGAGGGATTTAAAT
>NW_017731434.1:733937-740162 GCF_001890085.2 Hipposideros armiger
GAAATGTGTCTATTGAAGTAACATAGTAAAATAATAATTATAGGAGCTTAGAAAAGAAAACAATCACCTTGGCAAACATGGAAACTGCCCATCCACGTACTATCTAGGGGAGAGGAAATTTCACCCATTGGACCTTGAATATTTCCAGTCCTAATGGTCAAGTTATTCCTGGAGCATACAGAGGCTTTTAGCCAAAGACCTTTGAGTTTTCTGGTACCTTTGGCAATCCCATTTTTAAAATGAGATACGTGCATCAAGCCACCTTAGCCTGATGCCCTTAACATTCCAGTCCACCATATCCCCTCATTCTGATTCCATGCTCACCAGGCAACCTTCTCATTGTGATATGGCTTCCCATGTAGGTCTGCCCATCCGAAGAACACCTCTTCTACAAGCTTTGATTATTTGATATCTTGTGCATTAATGGTTCCTGATTATGATTTTACCCTCCTTTTTGGTTTACTATAGAGCAAACAATTAGCTTGTTGTGAGTTATTATAGTGAACCTGAGACAATCTCTCAGGACCTGATCACTCCTGGCCACTAGCTAAAACAGGAAATGCCTGGGCCTTCAAAATGGACACCAGATGTCAACCTAATTGACTTACGACCCAATAAGTTTCTGCCTAGCTCTACTCAGTCTTCCTTAGAAAATATGTCACCACTTTGGTTTAATGTCTCCTGCTTTCTGAGAAAATATTAAATTACCTATAATAAGGTTTGTGAAAAATGCTATATAAGCTGAAAAGCATATTAAATGGATTAAAATATTAGTTATCATTTATAATTATATTTATAATTTTACTGTGAAACAATCACTTATTTGAATTAATTTCTTAGTGTCAAAGTTACCAGTTTCAGACAAAAATATCTTAATTTCATATATCTCATGCTTCCTAAAACATGATGGAACTAAATTCGCCCATTTGAACATAATGGCTATTATACATATGACAGTTTTTTTCTTAAGCTGGCAAATGTTTCTCCTTGGTGTTAGAAATACAAACAATACCCTGTCAAATTAATAAATGTCCTAATTATTCCCCCCTGTTTAGGTAACTCATATATTTTACTTTACCTTCTTCCGGTGCTTTATTGCAATAAGTGAAAATTACCTGAGACGTAACCTTGAAAAGGAAGCAGAGTCAAGCTCCAGTGTATGATTAATTCAGCATTTTTAAAAGATGGACATTCTTTTCATTCTATATCCAACATTCTCCAGAGTCAAACTTGAAGCAATTTCATACACTGATGGTAAAGTAAGTCAGCATGCAAATGCAAACCTATTCTTGGAAAGTTTCATTTTCTAGGTTTCATGCATTTAAAATTTGGAAGCAGTCAACACTGGGTCTTTTCTGATAGAAGTCATATCTGGCTATAAAAAGTTCCTCTTTGTTTTTCATACAACCCTTCAGATTAATGAGCGATCACTTTATATTAATACAAATGCATTCCTTACTCTTTTTGCTCACTAACCCAGAAATGATAGGCCTTCTCACTAGAGTATGATAAACAGAAGGGCATTGTAAGTGCTTAATAAGTACACGACATAAATTTCACAAAGTAAATTAATTAAATCTATCATCTTAGTAACTGTAATAATCTAATATTCTAATAAACAATAAAAAGATATTTCTTAGAGAAATAACATTTACCCCAATGGGAAACGGAGCTTCATTTTCCAGCAATGTGGTTTTTGATCTGGACCCCAAAGTTATCTTTGGAACAGTTCCTACAGCAGGATTACTGGGAAGAGGCTGCAATCGAATTGGAGGCTGCATATTTCCTGGGGCAGTGTATGGTCGAGGGGCTGTCTAGACAATTAAAGGGAAAAAATTCCATTTAAATTAGTATCTTGACATGTTTCCAGAACCGATTAATAACCCAACAAATTGACTAGAGTAATTAATGGTGCCTTTTTACCGAACAGATTAAACTTTAATTATGTCCTTCCATTATACATACCCTTATGACCCAAAGTATTTGTTAAAACATATGGTGTGGAAGTCCTCTACATAACTAAATGCCACAATTATAGAGTATTCTAGACAAAGGGGTTGTCCTCTGTAAGGTTCCTGTGTTTCAGTTATACTGTAAACTCGCCGATAATACCTAATTTATGCTGTGCATAGAATGGCTTTGCTCAATTAAATGTTAAGTTAAATAATGTTCCTATTTTTGAGATCTAAAGGGATATGACTGGAATGGACTCATTTCTGTTTAAATGTTTTCAACATAAATTCCACTGTGAGTCCTTTAAGTCTTAAGATGAGTGCTGAAGTACAAGCAATATGATTCAAAAGAGAGGAAAGGTGGATGCTTAGCTGGAATGAATTACTATTTAGTCAATGTCCTCCTTGAAATATTAAGAACACAAAACTGAAAAAGAGTAACTGGGAACACTGGAAAACACTGTGTAAAAATGGAGATGTGTTGCAGGCTGGATATTTTCCATTTGCTCCTCTTCTCTGCTTTCTTTGCCCCGCTCAGGCCTCTGGGCGTCATTTCTTTATGGACCACACCAGCTAACCTCAGGATTCCAGTTGGATTCGGCCAATGAAAGGCACTGACTGGCAGGAGATCAAAGGACAGGAGGGAATAAGATTTGAGGCTTAATTCTCCTGGACCTTTCTCACAAAGATTGTGACGGGCCAGCTGGGTGCCTCGGCCAAAGCCCACAGCTCCTTTCGGACAGTCCTCTCCTAGCTTCCAAGAACTGCCTGCTGGCTCTCGTATGCCAGTCCCCTCTCTCCCGCTCAGGTCCAGGTGGCGTGGCTACCCACTAGGATAACCCCAGCATGCTAAACAGCCCTAGCTGGTTTTCCTTAACCCTGCCTGCGTCTTTGTAAATACTTTCTTTATTAAACCCTTCCTAATTACCCTATTTGTCTGAGCCATCTGTTTACTGCTGAGGCCCTGACTGATGTACTTTCTAATCAAGAATATACTGCAGAGAATACCAAAAGTGCCAGTATGGAGCATTAGAAGTGCCTTTTGGGGAACTGACAGAACATTATAAGTTTAGTATAAAGATCAACAATGTTTGAAAAGTGGGGGGAAAAAACAAGGCTTTTGGCCCAACTGTTCTATTAGAATAAAACAATAGAAAATCTGTTAAGTATAGCGTATGCATATTTGGATAACAGGGTGTGAGAAGGATAGTATATAAATGGCTCGTGAATAAGGCTTCATATATTGTCCATAAAGAATGGTGAACAAAATATTCAACTCTGGAAAAGTGTTCTGTAAATACATAAAAAAATAAAACGGCAGCTTATATAACCAAATATTGGTCTTCATGCCATCCTAACAATGTCATACATTGCTAAATCTCTGATTTTATTGTCAATATTTATTGGATTCCAACTATAGGCACTATGAGGAGATTAAAAAGTAATTTTTAACATCTAATGGTGACAAGAAAATTACTGCCAAATGAACCACACAGATACTGCCAGTATTAACAATGTAATAACAAAATATAATAACAACAAAATACCTGAGAACTACCAGAACTTAGAATTAAAAGTTATTTCAAATAAACCAATGAAACTAGTAAAAATTCAAGTTTCACAGAGGCAGTTCTATTTTATCCAAATGGACAAGCAAGAGAAGAAAATGGAGGAGCAGAGATGAGAAATGGTAAATTTGAACATCCAAATAAGAAGAGAGCCAGCTGTGAGCCAGACATGGGAAGGGAAGCAAAGATAAGATTCCCCAATATCTGTTTTCCTTTCTTCACCAGTAATAGAATTTTTATCAGGGAACATGGCTATCACAAATAAAGGCTATATTTCCCAGCAACTCTGTATAGATGTATACCTCAGTTTTGGCTAATCAGATGAGAGCAGAAATGATATATGAAACTTGCAGATCATGCCCTTAGAGAGAAGTGAGCCCTCACTTTCCCTTTATCCTCCCCCACCCCCACCCTCCACCCCTGCACCCCAGCCCCTCTGGCCGAAATATCCACATGGTGACACACCATCTTGGCTTATGTGGATGAAGGCAGCACATGAAGTTTGGCAGATCGATTACACAAAAGGAGTCTGAGCTGTTGATGACTTTTGGAGTAGAGATGGCACAGGAGCTGAGACTCATGTATGTGTGTTGGGGTGGAAAGGGCATTCTTATGTGTAAGTCATTCTTATTTTGGGCCTCTGCACACAAATCTATATCATGGTCGCCAACACATGAAACTAAGTGGATTGACTAGAACAGGATTTAAAGAAACAGGACATAAGCCTACATGAACCCAAAAGTGAAAGGTCTTCACTTGCAAAGAGAACTCAAACTAGAGGTTTCTTAACAAGGGAATCAGATCACCCAAAAGAATTCCTTTGAACTCTGTAAAACAAATATGCCTTAAGACTGTTTCCTGTCAAATAATCCAACTGAACACAAAAACACTGAAAATCTAATGCAGGAATTCACAAAAAGCAGATTACTATAAACTAGAACAAGATCTATTGGTGACGGTGCTTTAAATTTTACTTCCCCACATTTGCATATAGATATCATTCAGTTAGATGAATGTGGCAGTCAAATGTTTAACTGATTACATTTATCTCTAAAAACAAATCTGCACCATTCAACTAACAGCTGTGAGCTACAAACTGTTGTAGTTCACATCAGAAGCTACCTTAAATTTGCTATATTTTAAATGGTTCATAATATATTTCCTTGGAATAAATATGGCACTGCAGCTTAACATTTTCAAAACTATACCAGAATGTGAATTAAAATTCACTACCTGGTGATTATTCAGCTTAGCTGAGCATTTCTAATTCTTAGTAGAAGATCTCTGGGGTGACTTTTTCCAAGCCTGTGCAGAGTTTTAATGGATACAATGCAGCTAAAAGCTTATATGTTATTTTGAAAGTTTGGGTACAATTAGTGACCAAGTGCAATAACTATTCCCAGGATGCTTTCCTTATTCACCAAAGAAAGTGAAGAGAGAAAAACAGATGGCAGTATTCCAAAAGGATGATTATCTCCATTTCAATGGCACTTGGAGTTCGGAAGTCAAATTTCAAGGATATGTATCCAGGTCGGGAAAACAAAAAGGAGGACTTGGATTTCTGTGGAACGGAAGCTACAATTCCGCGATGACAATAGGTATCCTTTACTGTGTAGAAGCACCGCAGGGGGTGGCCAAGAGAAGAGCTGTGGCTTACCAGACAGGAAGGCTTCTGAAGTGCTGGTGTCAGTGTTTCCTGTAATTTTTAAATTACTTTCTCATTCCTGACACATTAAGATCTCCTGGATGTATCATAAACTACTTATTGAGGGTGTTCAGCTGGAAAATTGAAAAGAAAGCCTTTCAAGGGTTGTTGTTTTTTTCCTCTCCGAAACAGGTGCGAAGATAGGAAACAGCCTTTGATTGTTTCTTTTGTTTCACCCAGGTTAAGCTTTCGAGAGCCTAGTGAATTTACCACCTAATAAAATAATTATTTGTGTACATATACATTTAAATAAAGCCTGGAAATATGTTAGCAACAAAGGGAAGAACAGTTGCTTTTCATATCTGGAGCTGCTCACCAGGAAATGTCAAAACATATTTACCTTTTGAAAAATGTCAAAGCTTAACAGTATTTGTGATGAACCTACTTGAACAATCTGTGAAAGCACTGTAATTTCTCTATAAATATTGTGCAATCCAAAAAAAAAATGTTATTGCTAACAAGGAAATAGATCAGGCTCCACAAAGCAAGAATACAGACGTCACCACGCAATTCATTTAAATCTTAAACCATCAACCTCCAGCAAATATTTTGCAAGTCTTTTCTTGTATGTATATTGTTTCAAGCTACCATACCTTCCCTCAAGCAAATACCACCTCTAGGTTATAAATGAGCCACACTGGAGTGAAAAGTCAGTGTGCAATTTTTTAAATACAGAATTTCCATACATTTAGTTATTTTTATCTTACATTATGTGCACATAGTTTTGATTTTAAAAAGTGCAAATGTAAATACCTGGCCCAAAACGCTATACAGTACCATTGAACTTGGTACTGTAAAGCATAAATGAGCTTTAAAAATAGGGTAAGAGTAGAGGAAACAGGAAGAACAAAATCCAGAGGTCAGAAAATATAGAACATGTGTCAAACAGCTAGTAGTTCAATTTTGCTGCATGGTAGGATGCTAAAGGGTAATTGCGGGGATAGCTAAATTGAGGTGATACGCCTTAGGGTCTTAAATGTCAGGTGAAAGTCTGAGCTTT
>NW_017731434.1:747622-757595 GCF_001890085.2 Hipposideros armiger
GACCTCCACTGATACCAAAATCCATGGGTGCTTAAGTCCCCTACATAAAATGCAAACAGTTGGCCCTCTGCATCCACGGACTCCCAACCGCAAATGGAAAACAGTACAGGTGTTTACCAACAAAAATCCAGCTGTAAGTGGGCCCTCAAAGTCCAAACTTGTATTGTTCAAGGGTCAACTGCATTGTTTTGCTTTCCTTTTAATCCTTCCTATGGGTATATTTTTTGTATTGTTCTCTGTCTTCTGTGCTGAGGGTATTATCCTTCCTGGATTGTTCCTTTTCTTCCTTTCCACCTAAGTAAGCCTGCTCTTCTTTCCAGGTCTAATCTGAGCCCACATATTTTTTTAATTGTGATAGTGTTTTAACACTGTTATTACAATATATTGGACTGTTGAGATCAACTACGTTGTGCTACAAGTGATTGCTATTGAGAATCTTTTTTATGGTTACATTTTCCAGTGGAAGAAAGGGGTGTGGTTATAGAAAATGTACTTGGAATAACAACTCAGCTCAGTCTTTGAAATGCATTGTCAATGGGACATCACGTCATGTGTGTCCAAATTGGGGGGGGGGGAATGTTGAGGACGCCCTGCACTGACTCCTCCTCTGCAGTTCACATGTGTCATTGTTATCTCTCCTCGGAGTTGTCTGATCTCCCCAACTAGACTGGAAGCTCCTACAGAGCAAAAGTTCTTAAACTTGAGCCTGCATCAGAATCACCTGGAAGGCAAGTTGAAAAACAAATTGATTGACCTCACCCCATAACTTCTGACTCAATAGGTCTAGGGCGGGGCTCTAAACTTTGTATTTTCTAACAAGTTCCCAGGTAACGATGAACACTGTTGATTCAGGAACTATATTTGAATGACTGCTGTAGAGAAAGAGCTGTCACTTCCTTCTCTGGGTTGCCATGCTCATTCGCAATGTTCAATTAAGTGCTTGTTAATGATGTAGATAAGTAAATTCAAAGTCCTTCCCATTTATACAGGAAGCTCACAGATTGCTATCCAAAGAAGCAATGTTAATAGTAACCACAATAATTACAACAACCATTTATTGCACATCTCTAATTGCCACAAAAATCCTGAGGGCTGGGTATCATTATCTTCATTTTACAATTGAGGAAGTTGGAGCTGAGAAAGTTACGTAAGCAATTTGCTCAAGAGTCTATGTCTTGTAAATGGCAGAGCCAAGTTTCAGCCAGGTCTGTGTAATAACAAAGCCCCAGGAGACAAAAAGCAAACTCTCAGAGATCTATCCAGCCAGAGTGCCAAGCACAAAAACAACAATTAGAAAGGCACTGCATAGCCTTTCAACACCATGGCAACAATAGTTAAGGAAAACCATTACATTTTAAGAAGGTAAACAACTTAAATTATTAGCCATACTTTCTATAACCACAACCACTTCTTTCAATGGAAAGCTATATATACAGTATTTTTAAAAGGTTTTCACATTAAATGCACTTAGAAGAGTGGAAATTTTGTGGAAATGAAGTTTTGGAGCTAGGGAAAGACACTAATGTATCAATAAGCCATCCCAGGAAATGAAACCCTTTTTAAAACTTCAGAGAAAGTTTGCACTGTTCATGTCTTCCATACCCCATATTCTGTGATTATTAAAAACAAAATTTTATTTCCCTAAAGACATTAAAGTCTACCCTATCCTTAACCCTTCACAGTTCTTGGCTCATACAATGTGTTCAATAAACGTGTTGAATGAATGGACAAACAAGTGAAATATGCTGTTGGAAACTCAGGGTTTTTCCTCGATCACTTACAAACTGCCTCAGCAGTTCATTATGACTGCTCTTATTATCTTTTGAAATACAGCCTCAAAAAAGATACAGCAAAGCTTTGGAAAGGAAGTACTTTTTTTTTAAATGGGGGGTGGAGGGTGGGAAATGTCACTGATTAGCTCAAAGAGAAAACTGGAAAAGGAAGGGAATTATTGGACTTAATGAAACAAGAGGGCAGGTAGAAAAGAAACCAAATCTTACCAGCCCTGATCTTAAGAGATGCCGCCTTATCCTCGTATTGTTAAAATATCCAGCCAGGTGTTTATCGGTAAGACTATTATATGCTGCCAGTAATCTAAAGGAGAAAAATGAAACCATTAAGCCTTTATGAAGAGTCGCTTGATAACCAAGGCAACTCTTGACTTTCTCATCCCCCAGCTGTTCATAATCTCACTCATCTAGCCATCCAGTCTTTTATGTATGTGTTTAATAAACAGATACTCTTGAGCACCTACTATGTCTAGGTTTTATAAGAACTGGGAGAGGACAGTCTTGATGTTGTTTATCCTGAAGACAAGTATGAAAATCAGATATGAACAATTAAATTGGGTGTGAAAAATCCAACAATAGAAATACGCAAAAAGTCATGGGGACACACAGAAGGAGAGCATGAACTCCAGTTCTCAGTAATGTCATCATGGAGGAAGCCTGATGGGAAAGTTGGGGCTCCTTCAGAGGACTCTTTGGCCTCCTGTTACACCCTAAATTCTAGTCACTCAAACTTACCTGCACTTCCTCAACATATTCACTCATGTCTTCCAGACACAATGCACAGTCCCTCCCCTGCAAAGGCCTTCCCTTCACCTGTTAGCAAGTGGCTAACACCTGAGATGAACAAGCATCTTTTCTCTCCGGAAATGTTGCCTGGTACACACTGGGCGTGCTGTGTTACCTTCCATGCCACTCCCCTATAACCTTGAGTTACATTACACGTCACACAATATGTTATTGTTTATTTCTTAGTCTCCTCTGCTTGGTTTGAAAGCCAGGATGGCACATGGCACATTGTCCTTGGTATCCCTATTGACATTTTTACTGTGTACCAAAATAAGGATGTGTCCAATAGAGGAAGGCACAGATTTGTTTGGGACTCAGTCTTGCTGATATAAATTTCTAAGTTTACCCTCAGCCGTTTAGAAGTCTTAACTTCCTCATATATATCCAGACAATTTCATTAATTCCACATCCAGAACAAAAAGAAAAAAAGAAAAATCATTGATTACTTTTAAGAGTTAAAAGAGGAAAACCTGATTCCTTGATTACATGCTATACCTTGGTAGATGGTCAATCTAAGCATAAATCAAAGTTTGAAGCTATCCTTTTCTAAGTTTTAACCTATACAGTAAAACCTTGGATTGTGAGTAACTTGTTTTGCAAGTGTTCTGCAAGACGAGCNGAGAAATTATAAATTAATTAGTTGGGAAGAGCATGAGGATGTTTACTATGACTCACCTGTGTTATTGGACTGGAACATCCTTCATCAACCACAACACTATGGCCCCAGTTAGTCTTTGGGCCTGCTGGGGGGTGGGGAGACAGGGCTGGCATGGCATTTCCTACAGACCATCTTGTGGGCTCTCCCTAGAATAAGAAAGTGATTTCACAGATGGACGCATAATTAGTCATCTAGGCTAGGTCAGTACAAGGTAAGAGATACTTTATGACTCAAGAAGTTCTTTCTCATTACTTTCGAAAGTGAGTGTTCCTTCTGAGGCCTATCACGATAGTCAGAAAAAGTTTCCATAGGTATACTCCGGGGTTGGGTGTGGTAGTGAAAGGCAGGAAACTGAGTCTGTTTTATTCAAAGAAAGAGCTGGACTCAAAGAGGTAGCTACAGAAGCAGTGCATCCTCCATGTGAGCAGTAATAGTTATTAATATGCTTTAAGGAGACCACTACAGAGGCTCAATGCTCCCCACTGTGCTGTTCAATAGAGACTACAAGAAAGTATTACTTTTCCTCTGAAAAATTAAAGAATGCCCTAAGCAAAAGGGTTGCATTAAGAAGGCCGAAACATAGCTCTTTCGCCAAGTGCCACTCTAAAGTGAAAGTTGTTACAAATAAAATCATACAGGGAAGGACTGGAGTGTCTATCACAAATCTTCCAATGCGTTAGCATGCCCATATATCTAGCTAGTGTGCCTGGCAATCTGAGCGAGAGTGAAGAGCACAGTGCTTCAGGCAGGGCTAGTCACTCTTTATTTCCAGGGACCATTTTTCTCCATCAACATTTTGGCAGTAAATTATAGACTCTGTAACTCAGTCCTTGATATAGGACAATATTGGCAAAGTTGAATTAACCACAAATCTCTACACACTAACTCTTTTGATCTTGAAAAACGGACCTATCTTCTGTTATTTAACAACACCTTCGTAACAAGATTATCTTTGACCATGATAAAATAGACAGATTTGAGTCCTTCAAGCAAGAGGGGAAAATGACAGTCTTCTATGGCACGTCATTCTACAGAAGCTTCACAAATATTCATCAGTTTGTGAAATGGGTCTTAAGCTCCACATTTGTAATAAGACACTGAAAACGAAGAACATGTGAGCTTAAATGGCTCAAGAAAGACAGTAAACCTGCCAACCTAAACTGAAACCTTTCATACATGTGTAATTGAATCTCTCATCTCTGAATTCAAATTTATATATTTCATAAGTTCACTTCAAAAAAGGGTGTCAAATATTTAAAAACCCACAAAAACAGGGAATTTTTAAATGCCTTGTACGAAGTGTCTAAATCTTATGCATTTATTTGCTAAGGTACACTTTCCTACCACATACGAGGTGTGACAATTAAGTTCGCGAACTTGTTGCAACGATGTTGCTACTTTTTTTTATATCAGAGGGATTATTCATTATGATTGTGTACCAAAAGGACAAATAGTTAACCAAGTTTACTATTTGGAAGTGCTGGAAAGGCTGCGTGAAAAAGTTAGGCAACCTGAGCTTTTCGCCAACAATTCATGGCTCTTGCATCACAACAATGCACCAGCTCACATAGCACTGTCTGTGAGGGAGTTTTTAGCCAGTAAACAAAAAACTGTATTGGAACACCCTCCCTACTCACCTGATCTGGCCCACAATGACTTTTTTCTTTACCTGAAAATAAAGGAAATATTGAAAGGAAGACATTTTGATGACATTCAGAACATCAAGGGTAATACGATGACAGCTCTGAAGGCCATTCCAGAAAAAGAGTTTCAAAATTGCTTTGGACTAGGTGCTGGCATCGGTGCATAGCTTCCTAAGGGGAGTATTTCAAAGGTGACCATACTGATATTCAGCAATGAGGTATGTAGCACTTTTTCTAGGATGCTTCCACGAACTTAATTGTCAGACCGGTACTTTCAAGTGTCACATGTGTATGAAAATGTGCTATTGGATAATTCTTATTTTGCCCTGTTTTCCATCACATTGGGAACATCACCTTCTTTTTTTGTTTGTTTTACCTCCTTAAGGCAAAAACACCAAAAATCCTTCAGCCTCTATCACATATCAATCAAGAAAATACAAAAGCACAATTTCAAGCTTAAAAAGAATGTTTTTAAGTTTTTCTTTGAAAAGTTTGTGCCTTATAAAACCAATTTTGCATAGACAGCTCCTATTTTTTCATGATCTGTATAATAATGGTGACCAAGATTTAGGCTTGGTGAAACCAACATTTGACCTCAGATATGAATTACCTCAAAAGTAAAGTACCCCAAGCAACTTCAATAATAACACCACTGGCTATCAAAATCATAAAATAGTATTATGAAGTAAAAGAGAGTTCTGTAGCTCCTTACCTTAAATCTCTGAATTTGCTCTTTTCTAGCTAAAGTCTCCAATTTCTTTTTTATTTCAAGCTGATGGTAACGCTAAGAAAACAGGAAAGAATGGAGAAGAGAACCATACCAATTATGGCAACAAATTTTTAAGAAGAAAATAATCCCACCAACTAACTGTATTCTCAATTACCCCTCTTGTCATTGAGATGGAGAAGAATCACTTGCTTTAGAGTGCAAATGGGAATATAAATTGGTACTACTCTTTGGAAAGCCATTTGCTAACATATACTAGACAGTTAAATGTGTCCCTACCATTTGGCCAATAAATTTCCCTTTGAAACCTAAGAGGAAATATGAATTTAAAAAAAGAAAAAAAATGTGTTATGGACAAAGATCCCATCCGAAATGTTTTTTTGTTGTTATTGTTGTCCTCATAAAAGCAAAAATTCAGAAGCAATAGAAATCTCAAAGCTTTTGGCACATCCATATAATGGAATAGAATATAACCATTAAAATAAGGTTCATAAAGATTTTGCTTAAAAAAATGGAAAATGTATGTAATGCAGGAAAAAGGTGAATACAGAATTGCACAGAAATACAAGTTAATTTATCGAGTTCATATTGTGTGCATGTTCCCATATTAGGAAGGTGTTTCATGTGCATCATCTCTTCTTCAACAATAGTAATTGCTAAGCAGTCTCATTTTACAAATGGAGATGCTGAGGCAGAGGACCATGAACTTGCTCCTAGGTCACACGTTTAGTCAGTGGTTGAACTTTGGTCTTTCTTATACTAACTTCCTATATATTTTTGTTTGTTTTTTTACAAAACCATGTTCCTCTCAAAACATAGTGTGCTTTAATTAATGTATCAAGATAAATAGAGACTAAAAAGAAATGTATCTAAACACTTATCTCTGAGAAGAGGTATTATATTGATTAGTCTCCTTTATTATACTTTCTTGTGTTTTCCAAATTTTCTGTAATGTATTAGTCATATAATTGAAAAACAAACCTCATGGAAAAATGATGTGTTTACAATTCGAGTTGAAATCATTCAGTCACATTTGAGAGCATTTTAAAAAGTGTTTTTAATCTCTTCTTGATCCCCTCCTGCTGCGCTGAGATCCTGCAGACTCAGTCATTCCCTACTATCACCAACCCTCTTCTTCACACTTCCCTTTCTTCTCTCCTCCTTTCCTATTCTCTCACCCACTTATCAGTAAACTTTATTAGTTTTACTATCAACCATCTTCCATTGACTTCCAACTCACCACAGTCACCTACTCCCACCAACCCTCCTCGTCACCATCACTCAAACCTACTTTCACCAAGATCACCAATGCCTTTGTCCTCTGGGTCAAACCTAATTTCTATCTGTCCCTGTACTCATCTTATTTAGCCATTGGGAAGTTTGTGAGAACCACTCTATCAGGCAGTTTCCACCACTTGAAGGTTCTTTTCCAACCCATGTTGTTGTTTCTGATCTTCTGCAATGCACACACCACCCACCAAGCTACAAACCTCAGCGTTTCTCTGGGTGATTTTCCCTTCAGCCGTCCTCACTCCATCAGTCTCAGTCTTTCTCCCTCTCCCATACCTCTGAGGACAGCTGCATCTCCCCGGCGTTTCCATGACTGCTGTTACCCCACACCCTCTGGCAACAGCTTCCTAATTGACCTCCCACCTGCAATCGTTTCCAGCTCATTAATCCATCTTCCACATTTTTAGCAATATCATCTTTCTAAAACAGTTCTGCTCATTTATTTCACTCCTAGGCTGAAAGAAATGTGTCATTGCCTCATCACCTATACTCCAAACCTAGCTGGGAATTGAAATCCCTCCTGAAACTGGGCCCCAACTTATTGAGTGTGTCACAATTCCTGCCTCTCTTTCGACCAACCCACTGCGCAGTCTGGCCTCAGTGAGACTTCCTTCCCATCCACAAGGTCCTTTAACACCTCTGTAACTTCACTCTCTGGGATGCCTTACTCCCGTTTGCATATGATGTCTCATTCAGTCTTCAAGGTCCAGGTCAAGTAGCAGGACTTCCACGCAGCTTCCTTTGACTCTCACAGAGGCAAGTCATCAATCCCTTCTTTTCTCAGCTGTATGTTTGTTCCTCTCATCTAGTTCGCTTTTGATCACTTTCTACAGTATTTTTTTGAATTATATCTCTCAGCTACATCACATAGTCTCATAATGGTACATGGTAAGCCTGCAATTAATATTTGTTGCAGGAATGGATTCACAAATACTAATACAACAACATTAGTAAACAGCATCTACAACAACATTAGTAAACAGCATCAGCATAACCTAAATATGAGACCAATGTTAACAGTTTAGAAATAGACTATTTGTTAATTTATGTATTATAATTATGTATATTGCGTATTGCCATTTATCTAAGATATATTTTCCAAACTTTAAGAATATGGGAAGATGCTTAAGTAATGGCATAATTTAACAGATATAATGTGTCAGTTAAATGAAGTTTTGGAAAACCATACTTTAAGGATCAAGGCTTATATACAACTTGTGCCAACTGATTACATTTGAAACTAGGTCAAGATTCATTTTACACTGTACTATTTTTTAACGTTAACTGTAGAATTCCAACTAACACTTTTATAAGCAAGTGAATTTGGAGGCCAAAAACAATGATTCTATGTAATTCATGCACATGACATAAGCACAAAATAAATTCCTAAGTGAACATATCATATATATCTTAAGTGAACACAACCCTTGCTCAATATAATGGTAGCATAATAATAAATATTTTCAGTGGCACTAAACTTAGTATTGGTTTACTGATGATTCTACAGTTGTCCATAAATGTTTACTGCACCCACAGGTCAATGGTTTTATGAGCCAAGTTTTCTAATTTATTGCTGTATGTTCAAGCCAAGAAGTGACATGCTTTTTCACAGAGATTAAAATGGCGTTGATGCTTGAAACTACAAATTTCATGGAGCAAGGCTAAAATAATTTATCAAGTTTGCTAGATATCCTACTAAAAATGCCATGTCAGATAAAATTTTTAAAAAGTTGCTGATGCTTGGATTGTAAATCTATGCTGACCAATGTGTCCTGAAGTAGGAGGGACAGCAGATGTTTCAATGCCTATTCCTTGAAATTTAGCATATGGCTGAGCTTCAGAGCCTTAAAAGAATAACAAATCTGAAATAATTCATGGCAGTGGAATTACTGATATTTAAACAGATGCCACTTTTTTTTTTTTAGCAAATTGTAAATTGAGGTACAGATGGTGAGGGCTGGTATGTTTTAAAGTAGCCAT
This sequence comes from Hipposideros armiger, assembly GCF_001890085.2. Classification (NCBI taxonomy): domain Eukaryota; kingdom Metazoa; phylum Chordata; class Mammalia; order Chiroptera; family Hipposideridae; genus Hipposideros; species Hipposideros armiger. The sequence goes on from NW_017731434.1 coordinate 756,497, forward strand.
TATGGATTAAAAATCTACATTTGTTAAATTAAATATCACAAAATATATGATGATATCCATATTTTTTCTCTAACTGAAATGGAGAAAAGCTTACTTTATAGTCTGTTGGCTCCTTGCTACCTAGAGAAATATGGAGAGCTTCTCAGGTCACCTTGTTCCATTCCTTTTTAATGAGATACAGGAGAATCCCCTTGCTTCTAGGTATGGAAGTGTTATTAACGATCATATTAGAAAATATCAGTAATAAGAAAATAGTAAATACTTGTACCTCCATATCAAGAACCTTATGGAAAATAGCCTGAGCTAAGCACTCCCGGATATATTTTTGGTGATCCCTCTTCATGATATTTAGTTTGTATTCTTTTTCAGAAAGTATTCTTCCACTTCTTGTGATCTGTCATGAATAAATAAAACATACATAGAAATACAAAGCAGAAAATGTATGGTTAGTTACCAAAAAGGGGAGAGATAGAGGCAGAGGCAGGCAGATAGACATTGAGAATGTCAGCGTCTCCTAAGCCTACAGAAGTATACGAATATGTTTGATAAATTTTCACTTTTAATAAATATTTCTTAAGGTAAAAAAAGAGAAAGTCAGTCTTATATACCCATCACTGTGAAAACACACACAGGTAGTACACTTGATGTTGAAAACACGGTTTTCAATAGAGCAGCAATTTTTCCTTGATGGAACCCAGGTGTTCTTTTCATTTCTTTTTTGCACACATTCTGTAAGAAGGGGTGGGATGCTACCTTGAAACAATGAATAGAAGCAAAATGAATAGAACAATGAATAGATCACAGAACTGATGATTTCACAGGAAATACTTTGAAGGGCGAATGAAACATGTGAGCTACAGAGGCTCTCATCAATTTGTTTTAGAAATAATTGACTTCATTAATTTGTTTTCACTCTGCTTTTACTTCTTCCATTCTCCAGCCCAGAATGTAATTTAATTAGTTGTGATTCATGTTTTTTTCAAATGATGCAGTACTGCAGATATAAAGTATTCCAAATTGGTTTCCACTGGCATCATTGCAAGTCCCAGAAGTGGTAGTTTCTGGTTTTCATTTACAGTTGACCCTTGAACAACATTGG
>NW_017731434.1:763864-766595 GCF_001890085.2 Hipposideros armiger
ACCAGCTTTGGCACCCACTTCATTTTAATTCTACTCTCTCAGGCTCCTCCTAAATGAATGTGGGCATGACGTCCCTTCACTATTACTTAAAGGTCAAATGAACCCAGTTAAGTCAAAACCATTGCACACGTCAGTTTTCTCACCTTTCCCTATTTTGGAATGACTGAGGGTCTCTGGTTGGGATGCCATTTGTGTCACAACTCCTTTCACAATTATCATCACACAACTTGAGAAAGAATAACCAGCTGGATCTACCCAGCAGCCATTATTTCTTTATCGGACAATGCCTGAGCTATTTTCAACAGAAACTTTAGATTAATAAATTGTTTGATAACAATTATATACAGATTTAGTAAAACAGTTGTTACAGACTAAATGTTTGTTCCCTACCCCCACTCCCAAATTCCTATATTGAAATCCTAACCCCCAATGTGATGGTATTAGGAGGTGCAACTTTTGGGAGATGATTAGGTTATGAGGATGGAGCTCTCATGAATGATATAGCGCCCTCAGAAAAGAGACCCCAGAGTACAGCTTTGTTCCTTCCACCCTGTGAGGACACAACAAGAAAATGGCCACCTATGAACCAGGAAGTAGACCCTCATCTGACACTGAATCTGCTGGCACTCAATCTTGAACTTACCGGAACTGTGAGAAATAAATTTCTGTCGTTTAAGCCACCTAGTGTATGGTATTCTATGATAGCAGCCCAAACAAACTAACAGCAGTCAGTGCACACATTGCCACCATATCCACATAAATGTCATGCTTGTTGTGACCATCGAGCCTCCTTCACAGGAGATGGTAGTGTTCCTGTGTCTCAACCACATCCATGGTCTGTCTGATCCTGTCCGCTTTGCTCCTCTTCATGTGGCATGGTATGGGCTTGTAATCTCCCTTTGTATTTACTCAGTTACAAGAGCTTTCCTGACCCAGCCACAAACTTAGACTCATAGTTTTTCTGATGTTTCTGCCTTTGTCCTCACCATTCATGGCCACTATTTTTTCTTCCTCCCACCCTCCACTCCTTTCTTTTCTTTCTTGCACTCAGCATAACCCTGGGCCAGAGGAGGTCACCTCGCCCAGGGCTTGGTGATTGTGTTTCACTTTGGGCACTCCATTCCCTTTGTAAGTCGCTCTGCATCTGTTGTCAAAGCTGGCCTCGTTCCTGTGATCCTCTCCTGCTCCTGTCCATAGGATCAACAAGGCCACTGTGACCATATCACTCAAAGGCCATGCTGTTTATATCAAGTCCCACAACTAACTGGCCAGACCATTCTACTTCACCTTCTTTATGTGATGGACAAGACTATTTACTCCCCCCCTACACCCCCACCCCCACCCTGGGTTCCTGGGTGGAGAATGACCCACGTTCTGGTTCAACGCACCTGGGAAAACAGTCCCCCAGGAAACAAAGCAAGCCTGCCTCTAGGAGGGCTCCTCTTTCCCCCACCCAATACACACCCCTTATCTCAGTGGTGCCTGAGGATTAGAGTTGCTATACCTTGGTAGATGGTCAATCTAAGCATAAATCAAAGTTTGAAGCTATCCTTTTCTAAGTTTTAACCTATACAGTAAAACCTTGGATTGTGAGTAACTTGTTTTGCAAGTGTTCTGCAAGACGAGCAAACATTTCTATTAGGTTGGTGCAAAAGTAATAGCGGTTTTTGCCATTACTCATAATTGCTATTACTCATAATGGCAAAAACCGCAATTACTTTTGCACCAATCTAATAATACATTTTAAATTGGTAAAGGAGTGATGTCTTGCTATACGAGTAGTTTGTTTCCAAAACGAATTATGCTCGCAAACTGAGGTATTACTGTACTTTATTAAATATTATTACCTTACAAAACACATACACATATATACACATGTATGTATATATGTATGCATGTATGTGCATTCATATATATATAAACATGAGTGTGTATAGAGACAGAGACAGAGACAGAGACATAGAGAAGCAGATAGAGAGAGCACATAAGCCTAAACACAGCCCTAACATACGAGTAAGCAGTCTTAAAAAAATAAATACCTTTCATCTAGGTCTACATGTACTTATGTAAGTGCATGACTTGTAATAAAGGGTTAATGAAAAAATGCATACCCTATTATGTGTAACAAAGATTTACAATCTGTGCATTTGATAAGTAGCTGATCCTTATTCCAAGACTAGAACAGGGACTCATATAGAGAACTGAGTAGATACATTAGCTGCAATTTTACTTAGCTGTTTCCACTGCCTTTAATTACTGTAACGATGGTATTGTGACCTTTTCCTATTTCTTTTCTCTTTAACCCCCATCTCAGGAAAGTTCCATGCTGTGAAATGGTAAGGAAATTTTCATTTTGTCCAGAAAAGAGACTGAAAAGCAGTTACAAAGCCCAGAAGCCAAAGTGCCACATGAGGGTTGCAGACATATGAACAAGTGCGGAAACCATTATTTCACTGGGTTTATGTAAAAAGACAACCCAAGGGCTTCAGTAATGCACATACAAAACCAGCCCCGATAATGCTTTGAAACCATCTTTTAAATGAACTGTCTGGGTGTCCTATAGTTCATCAAAGGTTTCCTGTCTGCAAAAGGTCAACACTGTATCCCTTACCCTTTCTGAATCTCAGAATATCTTTTCAGCAACTCATTTCAGAAAGGTGAGCAGGTGTCTCTCAGTCCTAACAATCATGATTCCACAGTTCACAGATTCTTAAGATAAATCATTAGACTG
>NW_017731434.1:768480-778548 GCF_001890085.2 Hipposideros armiger
ACCATATCACTCAAAGGCCATGCTGTTTATATCAAGTCCCACAACTAACTGGCCAGACCATTCTACTTCACCTTCTTTATGTGATGGACAAGACTATTTACTCCCCCCCTACACCCCCACCCCCACCCTGGGTTCGCTGGGTGGAGAATGACCCACGTTCTGGTTCAACGCACCTGGGAAAACAGTCCCCCAGGAAACAAAGCAAGCCTGCCTCTAGGAGGGCTCCTCTTTCCCCCACCCAATACACACCCCTTATCTCAGTGGTGCCTGAGGATTAGAGTGTCTGATGAGTCACTGGGAGTGCTGCCTTCCCAGCCTCTCAACGTTAGCCCTCAAACCCCTGCCTCCCAAAATGTCAGGTATGTGAATGGGGCTCTGAAGTAATAAAGTCAGTTATTCCTCTCAATCCCTTATCTTCCCACAGAGAGAGAGAGAGAGAGAGAGAGAGAGAGAGAGAGAGAGAGAGAGAGAGAGAGAGTCTAGCCCATAAAAACCCCAACTAAATGTTTGTAGCATTACTAATTGCAAACATGTGTTGACTACTGATTTTAGGGCATTCTGTAAGGCACTGGGACACCACAGAGATGGCATAGACACTGCAGTAGAGGACTCCCCCTAGTGGGGAGGTACACATGTACATACTGAGAGTGACTGTGTGTGTGCTTGATTTCTTACCATGATAAAGGCCAATTCACTCACAAATAGTTGCTGAGTGTGAGTGTGAGTGTCAGACACTGTATCCTAAGCTGGGGAGGAGTATACTATCCCTATCCCATTCTGCACATTACAAAGCACTTCCACATACATAGATTCATTCTTTTTCTTTAGGCTCCTGGAATGTGAGCAGTATCTAACTATTACAGATCCTCTATCTTCCTAAAATGGAAAAGCTCCAAAACAAAATTATTGCTTAATGTAAGCCAGTCCTAGGAAAACCTGACTATGGTGAAGTATCATGGGTCACACTAATAGAGGAATTCTTCTGGCCTGCAGAAGTCTTGAACCCCAACTTTCTCTCTCATCACTGCCTATCCCCACATTATCTACTCCTGTGGAGGGCAAGGAATGTAGTGGTCAAGACTCCAGCTCCAATTCAATCCTGGCTCCACCATTACTGGATCTGTAACTGGGAGCAAATGGCTTAACCTCCCTCTGCCTTGACTGTTCTACCTTCCACAAAACACTAGATTCTTTGCCACTTTACAACAAGGATTGCCTTTCCTCAAATTTTCAATAACATGTTCCCCATTTCTATCTGAGACTTCATCACAATGGCTTTTACCATCCATATTTCTACCAACATTCTGCACGTGACTATGTATTCTCTAAGAAGAATGCTTTCTCTCCAGCTCGGTTTTCTTCCTGAACCATCACTAGAATCACCTTTAAAAATCCCTTTGAAAACCATATATTTGATAAAGAATTAATATACAAACTATATAAGAAACTCAGACAACTCAATAACAAATAATTAATCCAATTAAAAAATGCACAGAGGGCCTGAATAGACATTTTTCCAAAGAAGAGCTACAAATGGCCATCAGGTACATGAAAAGGTACACTTCTTATTAGAGAAATGCAAATCAAAACCACAAAGAGATTATCACCTCGCACCTGTTAGAGTAGCTATTATGAAAAAACAAGAGACATATATTGCATGGATGTGGAGAAAAGGGAACTTTTGTACACTGTTGGTGGGAATATAAATTGGTACAACCACTATGTAAAACACTATGGAGGTTTAAAAAAAAAATAGAACTCCCATATGATTCAGCAATCCCACTTCTGAATATATATCCAAAGGAAATAAAATCACAATCTCAAAGAGATATCTGTACCCCTGTGTTCCTTGTCAGCATTATCACAATAGCCAAGACATGAAAACAACCTAAATGTCCATTGATGTATCAATGAATAAAGAAAATATGGTGTATGTATACAGTAGAATATGACACAGACATAAAAAGAAGGAAATCCTGCCATTTGTGACAACATGAATGAACCTGAAGGACATAACGCTAAGTGGAAAAAGTCAGATAGAGAAAGCCAAGTACTGTATGATCTCACATATGCGGAATCTTACAAAGCTGAACTCATAGACGTAGAGTAGAACGGTGATTGCCAGGGGCTGGGGTGGGGGAAATGGAGAGATGTGGGTCACAGGGTACAAATTTCCAGTTGCAAGGTGGAGTTCTGGGGATCTAATGTACAGTATGGTGACTATAGTTAACAATATTGTATTATATACTTGAAAGTTGCTAAGAGAGTAAATCTCAAATAATCTCACCATAGCCCCCCAGAATGGTAATTATGTGAAGTGATGAATGTGCTAACTAACCTTATTGTGGTAATAATTTCATAATTATAGATGTGTATCAAATCATCACACTGTATACCTTAAACTTATACAGTGTTATATGTCAATTATATCTCACTAAACAAAGTGTTTACACCTCAAAACTTTTCCAGCCTCTATCCATTACCAGTGCCAAAGCTGCTTCTACATTTTAAGGTATTTGCTGTAGCAGCACCCCACTTCTTGGTAACAATTTCTGTCTTAGTCTGCTCAGGCCCTGTAACAACATAGACTGGGTGGCTTAACTAACAAACATTTCTTTCTCACAATTCTGCAGGCTGCAAGTCCGAGAGCAGGGTGCCAGCATGCCAGGCTGTTGGTGAAGGCCCTCCTCCTGGTGTGCAGATGGCCATCTTGTTATGTGCTCACATGGCAGGCAGCAGCGAGGCAAGCTCTCTTGTGTGTCTTCTTACAAGGGCACTAATCCCATCGTGAGGGCTCCTTCCTCATGACCTGTTTTCCCAAAGCCCCATCTCCAAGTACTCTCACGCTGGGAATTGTGATTTCAACATATGAATTTGAGAGGACACAAACATGCAGGCTGTACCAGAAGACATAATTGTCCCTATTTTTTGGGGGGATGAGGAAAACAAGCCTTAGTTTATTAAGTCACTTGACAAAGATCATATGACCTATAACTTGCTCTTGATAATATATACCAAACCAAAATCCACCACCACTCACAGTGCTTGCTAAGATAAGGAATGGGATGCTAAGTATAATGATGGAAAAATATGAATTATAAACTATTCACACAGAGATATAATTCCACCTAGTATAGAGATAGAAAAATTTTAAATGAAGATTCTTATGGACAAAAATTAACAGATACTTAACTTCCATTTATAATTAGCCATAACATTGACAGAAAAATAATGCGCTGAAATATTTAAAATCTTCTTACTCTCTGAAATATATATATTTCTGCAACCTGCTTTTCACTACAAATTTTCTTAGCAAAATTGTTCAGAGAGAATATAAAGAATAACTTTTGACACAATCAGTTTTATTGAACTCAAACTGTGACTTAGCCCACCTGGATTAACGATGTTTGTATTAGTTTACTATGGCTACCATACCAAAGTATCAAACACTAGTCATTGAAAACACAAATTTATTATCTTATAGTTCTGGAGTACTGAATTCCAAATGGGTCTCACTGGGCTAAAATGAAGGTGTTGACAGGCTGCATTCCTTCTGGAGGCTCTCAGAAACAACCCTATTTCTTTCCTTTTCCACATTCTAGAGGCTGCCTATATTCCATGACTCCTGGCCCCCTTCCATTTTCAGAACAGGCAATGGCCAGTCAAGTATTTCTCATGAAGCCATCTCTCTGGTTCTGGCTCTTTTGCCTCCCTTTCCCTCATTTTGGGACCATTGTGGTGACTTACCTTGGGTCCACCAAGATTCATTCAGAATAGTCTTATTTTAAAGTCAGCTGATTAGCAACATTAATTTTCATCTGCAATCCTAACCCCCTACCCCTTGTACGTTAAGTAGTAACATATTCACATGTGCTGAGGATTAAGACCTGGCCCTTTTTTGAGGGGTATCTACCGCAAGGTTTTTCTTACAGGCCAGATGACAAGGAACAGAAACACTGGATTTTGAATGTAAGGGCAATTGGGCTGTAACATTATTGTCCACCAATCAATCATGCCAGTCATCCCCACTTCCCAAAAGGACACATCCTAGATGGAGGGAGACAGTCCTTGATACCTCACCAGAATGTGCAACACAAGTTGGAGCCTACCTTGTAGATATAATTTTGATGTGCCAAATGTGAGCACTAAGACAAATGAACAAGTGGTACACTGGGAGAGCTTCAAACTATTTGCTTTTTTTCTCATCAGGGTAACAGTATAGAGATGACTTATTTTAGGTGAATCTAATATGTGAAAAGACAGATTAGCCCACAGGCTGCAATTGTATTCATGTCAAACATCTTTATTCAGCACCGGACATATTTCATTAAATTCAAATAATGATTATAGGAAACACTAAGAAGTAAACTTTGCAATTACACTATGCCATGCCATTGATTGTAAGCTGCAAATGATTTGAGTAATGTTAACGTGTGAAAAAAAATCTATCTTCGTATTAATGAAATAGGTTACCATGCCTGGTTACTACTGCATGTGTACAGATGTGTCTGGGGAAGAAAAAAATGAAGGCATCTACAAGAATATGGCAGGATCACTACCAGTAAGAGCCTCAAAATGAGGTTAGAAAGAAAGATTTTATGCATAAAGCAATTAGAAAGCGTATAAAAATACACTTTAAAAAGCACTAACAATTGTGTGTTGGAGCTGGTTCATACTGACTCTTATAAGATAATTGTTCAAATTTTTAGGAATTTTGTAAGCTATTGTTAGCTTGAAATTGCCCATCATGGGAGTATTTACACTTTGGAAATTGGCACACACTACAAATCAGGGCTCGCCTTTCTTTCTGCAAACCTAGTTTATGAGCACACTACTGACTAAATTTAAAAATGAGTGTTAAGATATACCACAGGGAATAAATAAGATGATTTGTTACAATAGTCAACACACAGAAGTATGCTTTACATACTTTTAATCCAGAAATGAACCTTTTGTATACAATATTTGACCATGTACATGTTCAACAATTTCCTATCCTTAAGTAAAAAGAACATAAGGACTCTGACAAATACATTGACATTTTTCAGTGGCATTTCAATCAAGAAATTTTATGCAAGATATCTCTCTACATTGCTACAAATGGAAAGGTTCAACTCACCTACTAATCTGGAAAAACCGATCACACCATTTTATGCTTAACAGAATCTAGTGAGACGTATGTGAATGAGCACAGTTTTATTACTAAAGATGAAAAGCTTAATCGAAAGGTGTTTTGCATTTCAGAGGTCACTAAATCTGCAATTGGCAGAGGGTTTGATAGTGTTCACAGATGACCTGCATCAAACCTCCACTGCTCAGGCAGCTTCTAGCAGTGATATAGCCAGGTAAAATATTTCTGCCACTTGCATATCAGGTATTTGTACTGGGAAAGCAAGTTAAACAAATCACAGAATGTTGTGGCTTGATTGCCTTTATGTTACAGTTCATGATGAGTGGAGCTCCATACCCTGACCCACATGCCTCTCTCATTGCCCATCAGAAAAGATTTGCAAGAATCCATTGAATCCCAACTCTACGAATAAACGCATCACATTCAAGTCATCCAACCAAGCCGAAAATTTTGAATCTCAGCAAAATTCTTAGCAAATAAGTTAATAAAGTCTAAACTGAAATAACTTCCCCAAGTAAAATATCTGAAAGCAGCATCAAGTACAGAAAAATAAAGAAAAAATAAACTATTTGGCTTTCCATCACTAAAACTGCTTGTTCATTATTGATGAGAAAGAAAATTCAAGAAATATGCAAACAGACACCTTAACTCTTAAGAGGTGCAATGATTTCCCTGTAATTAAAAGCAAATAGACCTATATCAAACAACTTCTGCCCAAAGAAAATTTGATGAAATTTAAAAAAAAAAAAGGATAGGATTTGAAGCCAGAAAGCTTGAGGTCAAATTCTAATCCTACCCATTATAAGATGGACGTCTGTGAGGAATTAAATCTTCTTCCCTTTACAATCATCACTGCAACAGAAAATGCTGTGACTCCTTCCTAAGGTTGATGATCTAAGTTACTTGTCTGGAAATGTATTTACTTGGAGCTACTATATCAATGGATTATAGAAATTCATATGTATAATAGAAATGACCACATAAAGTCTAGCCAACTCCCTCATTTTATTTATTTATTTTTTTTAAGATTTTTTATTGGGGAATTGGGGGGATGGGAACAGTGCTGGGGAATTGGGGAAAGGGGAACAGACAAGTTGCTGTCGTTTTGTTCTTCAATCTAGTTGTGGAGGATGTTGCTTCACTGGCCCAAGTTGGCACCATCATTGCGCTCTTCTCTGGCGAGGCAGATCAGTCGCCGGCTTCTGGACGGCCGCTCACTGCGGCTGCTGGCCGCTCATGCTGGCTGCTGGCCACACACGGTAGCCCATGGCAACCCACTGCCACAGGGACTGCAGCCCACGCCGTCGCCGGCGACTCATGGCAGCCCATCTCCAGTTTGAGCTGTTGTTCAGCATCTTAGCTGTGGAGGGCAGTGTAACTGGCCCTCATATGTGGGATCCGAACCGGGGCCCTCTGGCATCCCAAGCGAGTTCTTAACCATCGCGCCACTCGGCCGGCCCAACTCCCTCATTTTATATTCAGGAAACTGAGGTTCTCCAAGTAGGCATGGCTTATCAGTAAACTCAGGTCACAAGTCTCAAAAACAATGTCACAGGAATTCCCATAGAATTGTACCTATTCCTTTCCAGGGGTCCTTATCTCACTACCTCCCAATAGAATTTCTTTCATCCATGTTTAATCATTCCCTTTAGATTCATGTAAGATGCCTGCCTGGGTCCCTCCCACAAGGTGTAGTATGGAGCCATGCCCACAGTAAACACTCAGCCAGTCCTTATTGAATGAATGAATAAATCAGTTAAGGGCAACAAAGTATATAGGTCCAATTCCTTGACACATGTTCTTTTTAAAAACTTCATGTAAGGATCATAACCTTTCTTCTGCTTTGGCATAATAGCTGAAAACAATCTATAACAAAAGAGGTTCAAAACAATGCTTTAAATATTTTGGCTTTTTTTTAAATGCAGACTACTCAGTGTGGATGACCATGCTCACAATGTTAGTTTTGCTGTTTTGTTTTTGTCACATAAATGCCTTTGCAGCATGCTACAAAGTTGCATTAGAGGAAAAAGTTCCCTTGGAGGCAGAAAACAAAACCTCGAGGAAACCAATACAGAAGAGCAATTGACATAAGGGTCAACCTTTTACCAAGCCCCTATAAGAAAAGTTTTTGTCAACTAAAATTAGACCATGAGTCTCTGCTGCCTGACATTTTCTAGAAAGTGACTGAACTGATATCATATAACTGATTTTATGTTACAGTCTTCATTCTTTTTTATTTTGCATCCAAACCTGCTAGATCTCAGCCATTATGCTAAATATCGATTTACAATTTCTCTCGGCTTATTCGAATGATTCAGCCAGATGAGAACCATGGTATTATTTCATCTATAGCCTTAATACGATGGTCTGAAGTGACTAGGGGAAAAAAAAAAACTAGTCTCCAACTGTGCTGATTGTTGGCAAGATGGTTTCACAATGATCACGGATGAGTTCATAGGAAAGCAGTATATGAGGAGTCAGGAGGCCTAGCTCCCCATAGTATGTGGTTTGAACCTCCAAGCTTTTCTCTGGAAAATTAAGAATCTTACATCTTTGAACAGAAAAAAAAAAACTGTGGCTACTTAAAAACATGCACTAATAGCAAAATAGCATACAAATTAAAGAGGGTAATGAGGCAGTTTGGAGGAAAAGGAGGGAAAGTTCTTGAAGTCTGTAATTTTCATCACTAGTATTTATTAAATTTTTTGTAGGGCACACAGTAAACACTCTATATAACATACGCTATATATTTTAATTCTCAAAACAACCCTGCAAAGTACTACTATCCTCTCTCTTCATAGGTGAGTAAACTGAGGCTTAGCTCACAGCTATTGTAATTAAAGTGACATCCAGGGTTCAACCCAGGGACTGCTGTGCTTTAACCACAAAATGAATTGTATCCTATCAGGTACAGTCAGTTGCTCCCATAGAGCTCAACCTGGAGAAGGAAAGACATGCAGTGGGTCAGATAAGTGAGAGGCTGACCTGTGAAAGATGCTAATGAAGGCAGGATCATCACAAACAATGAATGAAAGTACAGGGAGGATATTTTGCCTCAATAAAAGGAAAATTGTTTTAAAACCAAAGGAATGGCCTGTAAGACAGTATACCCAATGGTCCTGGGATTGTATGGTTTGATGACATGCAGTGGAGGGTTTTAAACAGAGAAATGACATGCATAGATTATTCTAACTCCTTTTAACACCAAAATTCCTCTGCTGTGTCTTGAGAAGGCAGAGTACCATAGTTAGGAGTTCAACCTCTCAAATCCTATTTCCCGAGTTTGAATCTTAACTAGATTGGATACTAGATTAGCAACCAGAGGCAAGGTACTTAACTTCACTGTGCCTTATATCGTCCTCTGAAAATGAAAATAATAATAGTGCCAGTTTAGAAAGTCATTGAGAGCATTAGATGAGTCAATGTATATAAAGCACTTAATTTACCTAGCACATAATAAACGCTCAATTTTGTAAGTTATCATTGAGTATATGTACACCTCTCCTCCATCATCAATTTAAATCCAAACTGAAATAATACAGGTAAAACAAACTACTTCTTAAAGACTTCCACCGTGATTCATTTCTTTCCATATTTAATTCCCCCTATTGGCTGAAAGCCTTCCTTGGAGGGGGCAACACTTACAATCTATTTCTCCCTATTTGTTCTTCAAAAAGCGGTTAATCATTATCCTCATAGAAAGAAGCTCCTATAAATCTGAGTGCTATCTTTCTGAAGTTAGAAAGCCAGGTTCCCTAATTATCTTCCTCTGTATTATACACTCTGTGAGAGCATCAACTTCGTCCTATTCAGTAGAGTCTAGTATTCCATTACAAAGAACAATGCCTGGAACTATTTTTTAATGTACAAATAAATAAATATTGTTTCTTTTGTAGATCTTCAACTTCTTTTCTAACTGACAATATCCAAGTTAGGAAATGGCAGTCTTTTAGAGAGGGTCTGAAAAGCCTCCGTGTTACTCTACTTACATATCCTCATATCCAGAGCTGGCTTAAGCAAAATTAACAAGTAGGTGAATATGGTCTTGCGTATACCCAACCTTCCTTTCCTGTGCCTTTTCTTGCTCCCAAATGACAATCCATCTCTATACAGTAATCATCTGGCATTGTCAGACGGTGCTTCCTTCTCCTCCTCATTCTTTTGTCCTCTTACCCACTGCCTCCTCATCTTCCTTTTGCATACTCAGTTTCTCTCATAAAAGCAATTGTCAGAATTGTTCAGTATACATGCTGAAATACAGTTTAGGTGCAAGGCATTTATTAGAGACCAACATCTGTGAAAAGAAGGGGAAGCAGGATTGAGTAGAGGGAGAAGTCAAACTGCATACGAGCATATCGACCCAGTACAGTATTGGGCAACCTGAAATGGCCAAGCCTTTATATCTCTTCAAGCTCAGTCACCACTGAGGGCTGCCCAGGAAGGATGTGACCTTGGATAAGGTGGTACTCTGGAGCTAAGGCAATGCCCTGTGGATGCTGACAGCTGGAGGATCTACAGACCACAGCTCTACACATAGGAAGCAAGTCCTTCCTAGAAGGGGAGCTTTGTGGCACATATCTGTGAATCACAATAATTCACTCCCTCTTGCAGGGGTAATTATATTTTCACAGGATCAAACTCTTAAGTTTGGGGCATGAACTCTGATTATGAATTACAAAACAGAAACCCAAATCAAAGAGGTGACTTGGGAGAGAACAGAATGTTTTCTGAAATCCAACATGGAGGTAATCATCTTTTCTAGTTCATAAAGATTTTACTTGCTTTCACCACACTAATCCAAGTTAGGGCACAGAATATCACCAAATATGACAAATATTGCCACTCCTAGATATCATGGCTGATTTACAATTAGGAAGCCTCTTTTTTTCCCATCTTCTCATAATCCAATCTGAATTTTTTCTGCAGTAACCCTCATT
>NW_017731434.1:784813-788694 GCF_001890085.2 Hipposideros armiger
TAGTTTTTAATGTTGTTTCAAACTACTATGTGCAATTTATATTGTCTGTTTAGTTCCCTGCTGTTTCTTCCCTTGCTTCAATATTTTGCCCTAAGAATTTTAATTCATAAGTGTTTATTACTATTATAAGAAAATAATAACAGTAAAAAAAAAATGGATCACCAACTTAAAATGTTCAATTTTCTCTCCCAACTAGTGTCAGACTCTGAGAGGTAAGGAGTAATTTGATTACTAATGGGACTTAACAAAAGAAAAGTTCAGTATTTACCAGGGGAAATCATTGACTCATTACCTTAATTTCTTCTTCTCACTAGTCCTTCAATCACATTTTGTTTGCTTTGATTTTTATCTCCCTTCTGAACTTTTGGCTTCCAATCTCCACTCCCCATGACCCTCATATTCTTAAATCATTTCTTTTCAATGACTTTCCATGTCTCATAAAGACCATCCTCAGCTTTTGCAGGACCAAGTAATAAAGAGCATCAGCAGTGGCAAACAGGTTGTATTAATGTGCTAGGGCTGCCCTAACAAAGTATTGCAGACCAGGTCACTTAAACAACAGAAATTTATTGTCTCACAGTTCTGGAGGCTAGAAGTCCAGAATCAAGGTATCATCAGGACTGGTTTCTTCTGAGGCCCATGAGGAAAAGAGCTGTGGCACCATCTCTGTTTGGTTTACAGATGGCCATCTTCTCCCTGTAGCTTCAAAATGGTCTCTTCTCTGTGTGTATGTGTCTGTGTTCTAATAACCTCTTCTTTTAAGGACACCAGTCATATTAGACTAGGGCCCACCCTACTGACCTAGTTTAACCTTAATTACCTCTTTAAAGACCTCCAAATACAATCACATCTGAGGTACTGGGAGTTAGAGCTTCAACATATGAATTTGGAATGGTGGGGGGCGGGTACACAATTCAGCCCATAGCACAGGTATAACCAGAAAGGTGACCATGGATTTAGACAGAAGAAACAAAGAGCATGTTTCCTGGGTACAAAGAAACCCAAGCAGCTACACTTTGGTTCTGAATTATCTGATCTGGTAAACAGAAAAGGATCGTTGGCCACCCATCAAAAAGGGGAACAGGTACCTTCAGGATCGCAACACATTCATGTAGATAGTGAGGATGGATGAGTAGAGGATAATGAACTCTCCAACGAGAGTCCCCAGAGCCCAAGGAAAAAGAAAAAAATTGCACCTCGCAGTTCTCTGCCCATAGAACAATAAAGAGTTAGCCATATAAAAGAGACAGGAAACCAAGAAGAGAGTGAGAGGAGACCTGTAAGAAATCCAGGTTCATGCATCTACATTTTAAAATGTTCTTCACTTTGAAAGTATCTTTCTTGCATGTTTCTTTTTTTTATAAATATTTTGTCTTTTTTTTAAGATTTTATTGGGGAATTGGGGGAGGGGAACAGCGCTGGGGGATCTGGGAAGGGGAACGGACAAGTTGCTATCCTTTTGTTCTTCAGACTAGTTGTGGAGGACATTCCTTCATTGGCCAATGTTGGTATTATCATTGTGCTCTTCCCAGGTGAGGCAGATNTTTCCTCATCTGTAAGGTAGGGGGATAACAGTGCCTTACCCATTGAGCCTCTGTCAAGGGTTAAATAAGGTAATGCAAGTAAAGAACTTAGTGCACAGCACCAATAGTTGCTATAGTCTTTTGCAATGTTTTTTTCTTAAATGAACCACATATGTATTTGCCTGTGCTCCGAAAGGGGTAAATGCATCACGCTTTGGGAATAAAGAGGAGACTTGAGAGTAGGGGGGAAATGCAAAAAATCAGAAAAGAAGTGAAGTCTGAGCCAGAAGAAGGAAACCTAATAAGTGCCAAATCGTGTGAGGTAAGATGAGGAAACTTACCTCAGGATTTTTGTAGGAAGAGAGACTAGCATATGCAAAGGTCCGGGGATAAGAGAGCACTGTGGTCCCTATCATTACCCTCTCCTCCTGCCAGGTTCTCCTCCTGCCACAGGAAGCTCCTGTTTCCACACCCACTGCACACACACACACACACACACACACTTCCAGAGTCCCCATGGGGAGCATAGAGGAACCCACTGTGTTTCAAAGGCCAAAGGGTAAAACTGAGAGGAGGGTAATCAGTATGCCCTGCTGCCAGACATGAAGGAGATTGATACAATTGCTTGTGCAACAAATACAGAGAGCTTACTAGGCAACAGGCCCTCTGCTCTTGCAAAGTTACAGAAACACAGTCCCTGCCCTCGAAGTACCTACAATCCAACTGAGGAAATAATGGCCGGAGAGTCTGATGGGCTACAATCATAACAGCTGCTGTTTATTGTACCTGCATGATCTCATTTAATCTTCAAAACATCCAATATGTCAGGCTTTTATCCCATTTCACAAATAAGAGAACTATGCCCACACAGGATAGGCATTCCAGAAGAAATGAAATCCGAACTGGATTCTGAATGATAAGCCAAGTGTCGAAGGAGGAAGTAAAATGTCGATGGGTGGTAGGTAACAGGAGCAGAGGTACTGTCCAGACTCATGCTAAGAAGTGGGCACATCATATAGGGAATGTCAGAGAGAGACAGAGACAGAGAGAGAGAGATCACAAATTCCTGGCACTCGAGTTGAAACTTGTTCACTATTTACCATAGAATTAGTACAACAAAAGGGAGTTTTGTTCTATAGTATCATTAACTTGTCAATTAAGTCAGTTACACATTGTATGTCAAATAGGCTTTAGTGGGTTGCCTTGGCTTAGAAATCTGATCACTCTATTTATACTTGATCTCAGAATACAGTCTCTTATAGATACAAAAAGTCCACCTAAACTTTAACAATAAATACATTTTAAAAACCCAGCCACCAAAAACCCACACCAATAAAATTATCATGTGTGTTGGGTGAGGAAAGGTAACAAATCAACCTCTTTAAGATTCTTCTCATTCCCCTAAAATTTCATTCTTATGTGCAGTAGCAAAATTTAAAATAGAAAGGACCTCTGGTCAAAGGTTAAAGAGATTGACTAAATTTTAAATGATCAATCAATTAAAAAAAAAGTATCCATAATATTTTTGCCAATCCTTCTACCATTTGTCAGTGTCAAAGTAATGATGCAGCTTCCTGAGTTTGTCCCGAATTCTCAGATTAGATAAGAATAAGTATGTTGGAGATGAAAAAAGGCTCTGGGTTATACTGGGTTGTCGGAAAAGTCATGATGCATTTTTGCAATGAAAAACATAGAAAAATACATCATGACTTTTCCAACAACCCAATAGTTTCATTTTTATTAGAATTCTCAGTTATTCAGGTCATGGTTTCTTAAAAGTGACAACCTCATGTTTGGATTGTGCATAGGTGGGTCAATGCTAATTTTCTTTATAAAGATACATGAATTTAAAGCAGGTTACCATTTAAAATAAATTAGTTTAATTGAACAAAAAATGATTTATGGTCTAGAAACACATTTCCTCATCTTGACTCCCTATTAGTTTCGGATATCTCTGCTTATTTTGAGCTGTATATTTTATGTATTTTGGGCTGATGTACTTTAAGAATTAAATCTTAAAGACTTAAGAATATGTTAACTAATTTTACTATGTAATCATTTCATAATATATACATATATAAAATTGTCACATTGTACACCTTAAACTTACACAGTGTTATTTGTCAATCAAATCCCAATAAAGCTGGAAAAATAAGACTAGGGAAAAAATGAAAAACAAGACTTAAGTAGCATAACCTTTGCACAAATATCAAAATAAATACACAGTAGCTGCCATTCAGCGAGTTTCATATGTGCCAATATTCCTGCAAGGAAGGTATTTATTAGCCCCATTTTTTGAAAGAGAAAAGTGAGGCACAGAGAAATCAACCTTCCTAAATTCACACAGGCACAACTGAG
>NW_017731434.1:791369-792195 GCF_001890085.2 Hipposideros armiger
AACTTGAAGTTCTCATTGAAAATGGTATCCCTGGAAACTTAGTCTAAAAAATACATAAATAACCCAGATTATTTGAGGCTGAATTCAGACTTCAAAACTGAGTCAGAGAAGTTTTATTTTCTCATCTCCCTGAAAAAACTTTATGTAGTTATTCAGGAAGTTTCCACTTTTCCTCCCAGTTAGAAATGCCTTCCTTCAGAAAAAACTGGGAGTGAGGAAGTAAAATAAAATGCTATTATAGGTTGCATCTGACATCACCCTGTTCTCTAAGCCAGAAGTTTACAAACTGGGTTATGCACACCCCTGGAGATACCCAGAGAATTTCCTAGGGGAACCCAGGTAAGGATAGTTTTAAGAGTATCAATTTTTAGACCCTCTGTACTCTACTAAAACTGATCTACCTGAAAATGCACTTTCAATCATGCTGATCCCTCCCCACATCCCTTTTATAATCATCTTTCCATTTTTACAATAGAAAGGCACACATCTCACCATCTGGTGTCTTATTTGGTTGCACACTGAGCTTAGGAAAACATCTGAGAAACAAAGGGACAATGTGAAGTATTGTATACATGTTGATACAACAAATGACTTTTGTGACTGGGCAACAAATATGATTGCAGTCCTTTGCTTTCTACATCCTCTGTTAACAATCTTTTGCATCCAACACAACCGAAGGAGGACCTAACTGAGTTGTCATTTGAAAGATCACTGAAAATATTTCTGGGGGATAGGTCACTATGTGATTTTTAGCATATAACTCTGAAGGAATTCCAAGAATTGAGTCACACTGTATAACACATTCCTTTCTATTCCCAACTACTTA
>NW_017731434.1:793319-794506 GCF_001890085.2 Hipposideros armiger
AGCAATAACTAGAATGCTACTATAGCCATCCAAAGTACGACACTGACTCTGTTCACTAAAGAAGAAGACAGAGACAAAATGCAATGGATGTCCCATTGGAAATCACATGGTGGATTTGTCATTTTTGTCACTTTTAAATATACACATCCACTATCTAACAACTGACCCCTTTATTTACAGCCATTTTTACTCTGCCTTTGATGAAAACAGGCTGAGTTATCAGGGTGTTCTAAGGATGTGTTCATTCTTTCTATACCACACCTCAGTATACTCTGTCACTACAGAAACACTTCTTTGCATTTAAAAAGTGTAAATTAATAAGTCTAAAGAAACAAATTGCTTCTAAACCTTGGAACAATCTTCCCAAACGTACTCATATGATGTTTCCCAGTTCCTCCAAGCAAATTTACAGATGAGTGTGACTATCTCTACTTAGCGCCAAGGATTCAGAGATGATCCTTTGAAGGAGCCAGGAGAGCCATATCATTTTATTGTCATAAATGGCCTATTCCATCTCTAAGGCTAGTGTACAAACCACAAACACACACAAACAAAAGAAAACAAATAGCAACACAGGGTGAGATTTAGCCACCTAGAGAGACTACCAGTTGAAATTCTCCATTGTAAAACAATTTCATTAGAGATGGCAATGCAAGAAATAGTATTTTATACTTGACTTCCCCTAAATTACAATGCAGCTCAGATTCAAAGTCTCTATTATAATCTGTGGCACAAGTTTTTAAGACTATTTTTATTTACTCCAAACTCTATCTGACAAAGTCAGCACAGGCCCTTTGCAATTTTTACGTCAAGCGTTTCATGCTGTAATTAAGCGAGCAGTGAACTCAAAATGGAGCCTCAAGAGAAAGCCTGAGGGTATCACTTATGGATTGGTGGGATTTTAGGGATTTGAAATTTCTGTTTTATTGTACAACTGCACTTTATTTCCACTTTATCCTTCAAATGTAATAAGTACAAACTGCTTCAGTAATGATGGAAAAGCCTACTCAGCTTTAATGAAACCTTTTATTTGCTACTGAAACTTTTATTTCCAAATGGTAGCATAGGCAAGAAAAATAATCACTACTTCTGTTGAGGGACTTTAGCAATTTGAATAATTTTGTTCTTGGGTGAATTTTAAGGCATTTAGAGTTATGTTTACTATTTTCATTTATTTTTGATTAACT
>NW_017731434.1:799883-802753 GCF_001890085.2 Hipposideros armiger
TACTAAGTGGCACAGCTGAGATTCAAGCCCCATTCTCCGTGATTTCAGAACCCCATACTTTTAAATACTTTGCTCTCTTCCTCCCCACCTCCCAGAGCTACGGAAGCATGAACACCCAGGGAGAGCATAATAACTGTGAGGTCACTGATCTCAGGGAAAGTTATTCTCGGTTGTACCAATTTCTCTCCTCCCAAATTTCCCCATGTGCAGTGACTCAATAATGTGCCCGATGAAAAGAAACCAAAGAGTAGAGTTTTCATTGATTGCCACACATCTGTTTTCTGACAGAGTAAACAGACTATTCCACACCCTCTAGCCCTTAAGAGCAACCATCTCTAAAAAAGTTGTACAGCTTCATTTGAGTTAAATGACATTGATATTGGCTCTTCCATGGAAGCAGAACAGTCCTGATCTTCCAGTTCTGGTATCTAAACAGCTGATTGGATTATCATGTTCTCCTCACTACAGCTGGAAGGAAAGGGAGGAACTGTCAGCTCTGGGATTTGATCATACAGACAAAAACACCACACTTAATCTCAGGTTGCAGTCGATACAAGGCTTTGAGCCGAAGACTGGGATTGCTTATATGGGAGGTAGTAAGAGTCAAGTTCATGAAACAAACCACCTGAACTGTAGTATTTATTTTTAAATAAAAACACAGCTTCATGACTCACAAATTCATTTGGTCACTCAAAATAGATTAAAGAAATGCTACCTGATAAGGTCCTTGAGAAATGGATATTGATTAAAGAATTTTATCATTAATGTATTAGCTGCATGTAAATCAGCACCCTACAAGAACATGAGTGTGCTTTCACTCATAATTTCTCTGCCAACGCTTTCACCCTAAGAGCACAAAGGTTAAAAAGAAAAGTTTCGTCATTGTTGGAGTCATCAGAGATTCTGAATTAATGAGACTTTCCTATTACAATAAACGAAATGGGAGTGGACCAAGAGGCAAAGAACATACAAAGGGGAAAATGCCATTTTGGATGGAATGGGAGTTGGAGAGATTATCTGCTGGTCAAATATAGGAAAACCCAGAGCAGTGAAAAGAAATCAGTAGGTAAGCGGATTAAAACAGCAAAACCGGGAGCTCCTGAGCTCTACAGTGTATGTGGAAAAGAAATCTGGTGTTTCCTTGAGATATGGACAGTTTGTAACCATTTTATAAAGGTCATATCAGATTCCACATTTTGGTTGAGAAGGAATGAGTCATGGCTACAGGGTTTCTTGTCTGCACCAGCAGGGGGCNAAGTACCTAAACTAAATCCAAATTGAGATAAAATAGGAAGCTTGTTTAGTCACAGCTACATCATTTTCCAAAAAGTTCTGAAACTGACTTTCAACATAGCACCTTATACTGGTATGCCTTTAGTTTTTTCAAACAATTTTTATGCCATGACACTTAGAGAATTCATTAAAATAAAATCTTTAAGTTTGACTATAAATCTGAAGCACAACGACTAATTGGGGCATTTCAGGCGTCACAACTTCTAAACGATCTTAACTATGTTGCCCTCTGCTAATGTGTTGTTCTTGAAAATGTGCAATAAATTCAATTAAAAAGGAAAATATTTTCAAATTAATTGCAAGATCAACTAGAATGTTATCTACTTAGTAGATGTATCATAATAAAAACTATCTAGTATGCATTATATTGTTTAATTCAGAAGGTAACTGGATATTCACCCTTCCAATAAAAGAAGCAAGACCATTTATTTAGTTATTTTTTTCACAACAGCCAATAATGACGGCATTAACTTTCTAGAATAGGTTGAATAATTGCCAAATTATGTCTTCTGAGGAGTCGCCCTGCCCAAAGAGCATCTGGAACCATACAGGCACACAATTCCTTCTGTCTCTCCCTCCTTCCCTGTGTCATACCACCGTTCCTGGTCAAAATACTACTAAAGGGCCCCCGTGCTCCTTTTGAGAATGGGCAGATAAAAATCCAGAAATAAAGAGCACCCCTCACAATGCAACCTCCCTCAACTTTAAGTCAGTTCACACCGCGTTTGTATGCAAGACGCCCCAGGGAGAATTTATCTCGGCCCGGAATTTCCAAAAGAATGCCTATTTAGATGACCTCTACTATGCATTGAAACACGTATATTCCACACCACAGCTGACGTCCCTGCCTAATGTATGCGTTTCTCACATCCATTTTTTTAATTTTCACAGAGTGAAAATTTCAAAAGGGGTGAACCTCGGTGAAAGAAGAGAGGAAGGGAAAGGAGGAGATACGAAGCCTGGGATTTCTGCCATCCTTGCTGCAACCAGATTCCGTATTATTTTACTCTTCGCCCCATCCCCCCCTTGCGCCCCCTCTCTCCCTTTCCCTCCGCAGCAGGAGGGAGGCAGAGGGGCCGCTGGCTAAAGCCGCCACCTGCCGCGTCGTGGAAAAGCTCCAGTAGTCACTTACCCAGCCGGGTGAGAATGGCTCATTTTTGCAGGATCCTTTTTGGACCCCGCGGCAGGTGTGGAGGGTGGGTGCGTGGGGCCCTGTGCACACTGGCGCCGCCACAGTCGCGCTCGCGAGCGGCTCCGCACTGCGGTCGCCCGTGCGCGGGGCACCTGGGTTGGCCTGCGGTCGCCCCTGCGCCCAGGCTACCCGCACCCTCCCGGCCCCCACCTGCTGGCGGTATCCAAAGCCTCCCGGTTGCTAAGGGAGGAGAGAAGGCAAGCGCGGAGGTTCCGGGAAAGCCTAGGTGCTGCTGGAACCGAGCCTGGGGAAGCTGGAAGCGAAGCTCAGCTTCCAGCGCATATTCTGGGCCCCCAGGTGGGAGGAAACCCAGGCTCCTGCTCTGTTGCTCTGGGGCGCAGGTTCCCCAAAACCTGTAATCTGAAGATACATACATACACACACA
>NW_017731434.1:804564-811496 GCF_001890085.2 Hipposideros armiger
GTGGCATCTTATGCTTAAGTAAGGAAGTCTTATAGATACTTAATCACTGTGCACCCATAAATGGGACTTGAGCCAGCTCTTCCCCATATATACTTACTCCACCGACTCTGGTTCCCATTTGAGGGTGTCCTTAATCCTCATTGAAACTAGATGTCACCTGTATGAAAATTGGGAGGGAGGAAGGAAGGACTAGGGAGAGACATAATTTGCCCAAGTGTTGCCAACCCCTAACGATGGTGTAAATAATATGATCGTATATAGGTACTAGTTGTTATATATTAATTCATTTGTGCAAATAGAAAATGGTCTTCTCTCACTGGTGGAATGAGAACAGAAATTAAAACACACAATTTAGATGCTCAGGATGCTGTAGAAACAAATCCCTGGCACTCAGCAGACAGCGAGGTATCCTCAGCAGCATGCATTAACTCATAAATGGGGTTTGAGTTCTCCACCCCTGTGAGCTGCACAATTTCACATCCCTGATGAAAACTGCAAGGAAGCTACTAATTTTCACTTCAGAAAATGCTCACTGTGAAAACGTATTGGGAATTTAGCCAGAAGGAATTTTTATGTTAATTTCTAGTATGAAGATAGGGAAAGGAAAAAACAAAACAAAACAAAACTGAATTAAACTGTTTCAGAGACCAAAGAGTCACTGGAGTCATTTTCATTTTCTCCCAGGAAAACAAGTCCCCAGATGTCCTCAGTAGTATCATAAATTTATAAAAGATTTCTGCTTTGTAAAAAGACCTATGGATTTGGGGTTTGGGGGCAGGAGACTGACAGAAGTAGGAGGGAAGAAAAGACAGATTACTCCTACGATGCTGATTAGATCTCCACTTTGATTGAACAAGAGCTAGACTTAGAAATCACACATCTACCAGAGACCATCTCCTAAGTCAGGGGTGGGAAATCTATGGCTCAAGTGCCAAACCCAAACCCCTGCCAATTTTTGTACAATACACTAGCTGAGAACGGTTGCTATATTTGTAAATGGTTGAGAAAAAAATCAAAAGAAGAACAATGGTAATGATACATGAAAGTTACATGAAATTCACATTTCAATGTCCATAAATAAAGTTTTATTAGAACACAGCCACACCGATTTATGAATTATCTATGGCTGTTTGGTGCTACAAAGGAGGAATGGAGTAGATGCAACAGTGACCTTATGGCCCCCCAAAATCTAAAATATTTACTATTTGGCCCCTTATAGAAGTTTGCTGACCCCTGGCCTAGATTATGACTGTGATCAGAGAGGTAATTTACCCTTATGGACCTTGAGAACAGATACCACATCTTACACCTTTTTATCCCCAGCACCTATCACAGTGCCTCTTCCAGAATAAATGCTCAATAAACCAATAAAGGAATGACTATATAGATAAGAGGAACCAGTTTTCCCAAGGGTTTATCTTTCTCCTACAGATAAAGATCAAGTCATCACGACTTTCTCCTCGATATAACAGATATGCATGATGATTTGATGCACCACAAAACTACCTTCTTTTATCAACACCACGTCAAACCCCAGTAGGAAGCAGGTAATGTAAACATTTCAAAAGCACACTATTGTGCAGATGGTTAAGTTCACAAGAGAGCTTCCTAATACCTTATGTCTTCCAACATTAGCTTGGGTTGCTCAGAGCTGTAGCATTGAGAAGCTGAAGCGTGAAGAGCAAATGTACAAGGACTTAACTTCAAACCTGGAGTGTTTTCCAGCCTTCCCCAATAAGCCTCCCTATCTAGCTTGCCTCCAGTGAGCCATTTAGGGAAGCATGGTATTAGGTGTAAGAAAGACTGGGACTATGGGGGTGACCAGTTAGATCAGTTGGTTATCGTGGTGCTGATAACACCAAGGTTGCCGGTTCGTTCCTCACATGGGCCACTGTGAGCTGCACCTTCCTTAAAAGAGTCAACTATGCCTTTGTAGCATGAAAGCAATGTGTAACCTTTGACCATGGCTGTTACCCAATAAAGTTTAAAAAAAAAGAAAGAAAGAAAGAAAGAAAGAAAGACTGCGAGGACATATGCAATCGATACAATGACAAGCTCCAAGAGTCATCCTTAATTTGGAGTTATAGGTAATCAAGCTAGGCAAGGTGTGTCCAGATCCTTCTATCCCTACTTCTGAGTTGGATAAAATCTGCAGACAGATCAGTTGGAATGCAGTAGTCAATGACCTTACTTAGCGGCCATGGGAAATCAATGGTATTTACTACGCTTGAGGTCTCAAAGATGAACAGAACTCCTATCTGCCCTCAAGCTCGAAGTCTATATAGACATGCAGACAGGGATTGACAAGTGGAGTGACAAGTAAAGTGCTAAGCGCTGTGATGGAAGTATGTATAAGGTGCAATGCAGAGGTGCCTTCTGACCAATGACCCGCTCCTACTCCCATCCCCCACCATTTCCAGCTATGTACCCACACTTATGGGAATGCTGAGTGTCACTTCTCACTAATGACATTATTATTTTCTCTAGCCTGAATACCCTGATTATCCCTCACCACCTTCCCCTAGGAGTTCTACACCAGGAGAGGGAAGAGACTGGCCACGATGGAGGAGAAGAGAGAAGAATAGAGGCTTTTGGGAAGGCATAACCACGAAGAAATCTGCAAGGACAATAATTATATTACTGAGAAGTACACTCCCCATCCCTACCCTAAAAAGTTTGTCCAGGGAAGTCAGGAAAGGACTCACCAAGGAGACAATGCTTAAGATGAGCCTTAAAAGATGTGTGTGAGTTGGCCAGGTAGATGGGGCTTGGTGGGGAGAGGCACGTCTTCCTCAAGCCAACACACCCCCAATTTAAGCCTCTCAAGCTGACAGTAGACTCAGCCAGTGTCTGTAGACCTTGGTTTCTATAGGCCAAACATATGAAGGTTGTGATTTGGAACAGAAAAAAGAAAGAGGAGAATAAGGAGAAGAGGTGGAAGAGGATAGCTTCATTGAGGAAATGGGGTTTGCACAGGGCTCAGGTGTGCCNAAGAAGTCTCATCTATCCACTTGAAAAAGGGTTTAAGAGGTATACGTGATTTTGATCTGCTGACAAATTATTTTACATCTTTTTCCTTCAAAAGAAAACTTCCACCAGGGATGTTTTGGCAAACATATCCAGAGCTTCCTTAGAAACACTAACTCTAACTCCTCACTACCACAGACAGCTGAAGCTGAAAACTACCAGTTTCAATAAAGCCCACCCCTCATGAAGATACTTCAGCATTTAGGGATGGACAGTAATATCTATAATTTCCATATCTGAGAGATATTTATTGGAACATGGTGAGAGGGCCAGGAAAGATAGGGGATGGAAGAAGGAGGGAACTGTGGTTGCAATTCATTGTCTGGGAGACAGTCTTGCCCACTGGAAGAAATAGGTGTTTTTATGTGAGGTGCCCAGCACTCACCTGCCACAGGGTAGATGCTCAATAAATGTTACTTTCACTTTTCTCCTCTAATACTAGTTCATGTAATATAGCATTTTAAAGAACACGAAGTGTGTTTACATGCATTATCTTATTGACCCTCACAACACCATTTGGAGACAGGCTTGATTTTATGTTTGAAAATATGAACCACCTGAGAGGTCAGATCTCGTTATAAAGCACTAGGTGACACAGCCAGTGCATTTTAGAATCCGTAACCCGGATCATCTGATTCCCAAACTCCCTATCTCCTTTTACTGCTCTGAACAGCAAATATTCGGTAGTGTGCACCTGGCTACTTTCTATCTTATTTTAAAAATGTTCTTCACTGTGTGTTTTCGTACCTTCAAGGATCATTTATCATCTCCTTGTGTTTCCTTTTCTGTTTGATTCTCCATGTCCACTCATTCTCTGTTTGTAAACGTNAGTTAATTGATTTGATCACATCTGGAACACTGTGCCCACGTGACAGAGTTATAGCTCAGGTACATATCAGTCACTGTATTCTCCAAATTCAGAGGCAAGGCCCAAGTTCTCCGAGTTGAGCTCTAAAGCATTCTTCATCTAGTTTAAGGTGAAGGGGAAGTATTTCCTCTCATCCATGGAGGGACAGATGTGGGAAAAGAGAGAAAGCAATCCATTTACAGCTCTCTCCAACGAAATCCTCACCACCAGCGTCTTCCTCTTTGCAATGATGTAATATTAGGTATAAGTCTATTAAAATGGTGAACACTCTGGAAACCATTTCATAGAAGAAACCATTGAAATAACTGGTGATGCCTAAACTAACTTTGATAGGACTATAGAAAGTATCAGTGTCATCAAATATTTGAAAGGATTTTATGCAGAAGAGAGAAAAGACTGAGATGTTTCATGGGAGGTCATTAGAAGTTATAAAGTGGTTTTTGGCTCAGTAAAAGGAAGAACTTTCCAGGGCCAGCCAAGTGGCTCAGTTGGTTAAGAGCTTGCTCAAGGGTTTGAGCTCTGAGCAACAGCGGTTCAAGTCCAGCCCGAGCTGAGCTGCTGCTGAGCTGCCAACAGGTGGCAGGATGGCTCAGGTAAAAAAACAAAAACAAAAACAAAAAAACAAAAAACAAAAAAAAGGAAGAACTTTCCAGAACCAAACAATAATTAGAAATCCTATTGCAACAACTCTATGAGAAAAGGCATACTTTACATCCATGTTATAAAGGACGTGTCCAAACATGGAATGGACAATGTTTGATGCTAGAGTTCTTTATCTGTAGAAATGACCAGTGCTCTAGAGGAGACCCTTATACGGAGTTATACTGAACTAAATGGATTATAAGGCTTCTTCTAGGAAAGTTGAACTCTGTGATTATAGGGTGTTATAAATATAGAGACTGTGACAATCTCCTCTGAACCTAGACCAGCCCTGGAATAAGGCAATCCCTTCACCTCCCTGCTGGAAGAAGGTTGAGGCCATATATTAGGTGCTTGACCCAATCATTGTATGTGGCAATTAGAAAGTTTCTGTCAAGTCTTGTGTAACTACACAAACAGCTACCAGATAGTATATGGTTTAGTTAAAAAACATGCTTTATTTTTTTTATTCCTGAAGGATCCAAGAGTCACAATTTGAAAAGGGTGAGAACAAAGAGCCTCAGAATGCCGTGTGTATGAATGAGTTCTGCCAGCTCCACTGTGAGAGAGATGTCTGATCTGGGAATTTTTTTCTGCCTTCTTGTGGTCTTAAACCAGGACTCAAAATCCCAGAGGAGGAAGAAAAACATAAGACACTAGGGAGTGAGTGACAGGCTTGTGGCAGACGAGATCACATGGCCTGCCTAAAGAGCTGAGCTCCTTGGCTCAGCTGTTCACTGCCTTCTTGAATTGTCACATCTTATTTTTCCAAAGGAGCTAGGAAAAACAGGTGTTTTAGGTGAAATTTTCTAATTTTTAGAACACCAGGCAGGCCAAACAAAAATGATCTGTGGTTAGGATTTTGCCCGCTGGTTTCTAGTTTATGACAGCAGATTAGACGTCGCCTGTTTCTGGAAAGAAAGGCTTGTCTTTCTGAAAAAAGTGGGTGGGGAGTGCATGCATGGTATAAGTGTCATGGGGGCCAGCAGATACCTACTGGGCAACTGAAGATAAAGAAAAGAATGGACAACTACTNTTTTAATAGTTACACATATGTGATGTTTAAATTGTGAGAATTTTCTTCAAGTATACCAATGAGGCTATGTTATAAAGGACTGGTCTAATAAGAGGTGAGATGCTCTGGCTCCCCTATTTTGCCCATATGTAAATCAGAGACCTAAATTTGAAAGGGAATTGTGTCTGTGGGAGGTGCTACTGTTCACCAATATCTGGGTCTTCTCCACTTTGGGTTATAGGAGAGGATTGCATGCCTCCATCACCCTGAAGTTAGTCATGGCCATGGGACTCATTCTGGCCAATGAAATATAAGTGGAAAATGATGCAAGTCCATCCTGGGTAGAATCTTTCAAAAGCTCCTGCAGGATTCTCCATCTTTCTTTCCCTGGCCCCAGGCATGGGCAACATTCCAGATGGTGATGCTCTCCTTAGTTTGTCCTCCTAAGTGAGGACAACATGGACCAGAGCCCCCCACAAACCCGTGATGGATGTGAACACAAACGAAGAACAAACCTGTGCTGTTTAAAGCCACTGAGCTCTGGGGGTTACTGGTTATCTCAGCAAAGCTGGCTTGTAGTGATTAATGCAGCCAGATAATAGCTATGTGACTTTGTGAAAGCTACCAACAGTCTCCACTCCTCAAGATTTCTCATCAGAAAATGAGGAGGGCCTGGTGTATAGTAAGCTTTTGGAAAATGGTAACTTGCTCATCCTCATAATAGTAACTACATTTAATAACGACCTACGCTGTGCCAGTCACGATCTTCCCTTTACATACATCATCTCTCATTCTCACATCAACCTCAGAAGGTAGGTGTTGTTGATCGTTTCATAGATGATGAAACCAAGCCTCAAAGAGGTTTACTAACTTAATGAAGGTCAACCAGCTTGTGAGTAGATGAACCAGATCTTTCTGATTTAGAGTTCTTGCTTTTTCTACCATTGCCTCCTCCTCTAAAAGTAGCTAATTCACCTCTGAACAAGTGAGAACTTAGATACTACATATTAGTAATTAAGATAAACATCATAACATTAGAGGGACAAATAAAAAGGGAATAAATTATTTAGACTTTTAAGTCATCATCTTCAACTATACCCAGCAATTCCTAATCTGGGGCTACCAGTTTCTTAAGGGTTATTAAGGTAATAATACAGGTTTGCAAGCTATTCTCAGGATTTCCACAACTCCAGAAGAAATAATATGTTTGCAGAGGGCAAGATGGCCCAAGATCAATAAAAATAATAGTTTTCTTTTTTATTAGAATTTATAATGGATGATTTCATTGTGATACATTTGGCTTTCTCATAGGAAGACATTATTTATCATTCCTGAATAAAAATACAGCGTTTTTCAAAACATTAGATTTATGATGATTTTTTT
>NW_017731434.1:815556-816333 GCF_001890085.2 Hipposideros armiger
GATGGTACCGCACGTTGGAAACTAAAGGAACTGTATGTTCCATAGCTGAGAGGCCATGTGTTCACTGACCAGAAGGCCTCTCAGTCCAGCTGGAGAGCAGAGAGCATGGGGAGAGATGTAGCTAGAGAGATGGAGGGGGCCCCAGCCCAAAAAGCCTTTGAAAGCTCAACTAAGAAGTGTGGGTTTTATAATCTGGGAGTCAGGGACTCATTGGAAGGTGTAAGAATGATAGTGATAGGATCACATTTTCCCACTAGAAAAATCACCCTAGCTGCAGTGTGGAGGGAAGGAGGGCAATTAGCTAAGATCAGGATGGTAAAGTAGGAAGCTGTTAAAAGCGCTCTAGAGAAATGAGAGCCTGAATTGGGGCCGAAAATGTGGGGATGGGAGGAGAAGGTGTTTCAGGAAAGAGCATCAGCCAATGTTACAGCTTGTTTGAAAGTGGACTCTCAGACAGAGAAAGAATTTTTGAAGCTACTTTATGTTTATATGGCTTTTATATAAAAATAAAAGAAACGTTTCTTTTCCTTAAACAATGAAAGCCCCACCTTTTAATGAAGATAATCTTCCTTTTCTTTGTATGTTTTCTTAGGAAAGAGTTAAAATATTTTCCATCATATGACAGTTTAATTGCTCCACCATCCAAGCACACAATTTTACAAACTAAATTTGGAGACTTTCAGAAAAGTATTGATCTCACCTGAATAATTTAATGATTGCCATTTGGAAACAAGAACCCAGAGACACCAATTTGTAGCAACAGTGCTTAAATACTCC
>NW_017731434.1:821051-826461 GCF_001890085.2 Hipposideros armiger
GATGCTGTCTAATTTAACTCATTTATATTTTCAAGCTTCCAGTGCAACAAAGGGTAATAATATTTTAAGATTATATAAACCCAGGGACATGGTGCTTCTGGGATTAATGTCAAACCATGGGCAGTTCTCTTTGGTGCAAAGCCAAGTAACAGGAGAAGATGGACCAATAATCATGACACCTAGTTTTTACTAAGCACTTGCCATAAAAACAAACAAACAAATGTAAAAGCTTAGCTGGAATTCACCTACTCTTGCCAGATGTGCCACCCACTTGGTGGGAAAGGGTCTCCGTCCAGTGAGTTCCTCTATCAGCTGGACTGATCCCCATCCTGTCCTCAACTGGGTCTTACCTCTCTGTCAGCCTGTGAAACTCTTCAAACAAACCAATCACACACCCCCTCCCTCTGCCATGGAAACAAGGGGCTTCTCGACCCTCTTGTTCCTACAAAGCCTGCCTCCCACAACCCCTTGTGATGCATTCAGCTCCCAAGTGCAAGCCCCATATGGCCTGTCTCTTGACATTCAGTGCCCTCTTCCCAGACTGTGAATGTATGTGACTAATAACTGTTGCCAACCTCATTTGACCAATGTTCGGTGTTGTGTGCTTGGCCACCTCACACTATGTAGGGTGGGGGATCCCTCCTTGACCAATGGGGTAAACAGGACTTGATTGGAATAGTCGTGTTAGTTGAGTTGCGAAGGATGAATGAGATTTAGGTAGGTGGAGAAATGGAGAAAAGCATGTCAGAACAGAGTTTTGAAGTAGTATGATGTATTTAAGGAAAGACAAGCAAGTTGGTAGAATGAGGGTATAGTGAAAGGTGAAGACAAAGAAGCAGGGACATAGTGCAAAGCTAAGGAGTTTATGGGTGTTTTTCCTAAAACACATTAAGGATTTCACAAAGACCATTCTGGTAGCATGTGGCCAACAGGTTTACAGTAGGGCAAGAATAAAGGTGGAGCTGTCAGTGAGAATGCCATGCATGACAAAAAACCGAGCCGGAAGCAACAAGGTCTTAGACCAAGGCATGGGCAGTGAGTCAGGTTCTATAGGTAAAAAGACAATAGAAGCCATTCAACTGAGTGGCCTCCTGGATGCAGGACTGGGGACATGGAGGAGGAAGAACTGAGAATGACTGCTGGACTTCGGGAACCAGTTACAAGTTGTCTTCATTCACTGAGATGGGAAATACATCAAGAAGAAAAGGTTTTGTTACTGGACCAAAGTCCATGTGCCCAATGCTTCGAAAGGCGAAAACTCAAAATGTCAGTGTGGAGTAAGGAAGAAAAAGTTCATTGATCGAGAAGGCGCCAACTGAGAAGATGGAAGGCCTAATCCTCAAATCCATCTTGCTCGCTGGACTAGGCCAAGGGTTTTTATGGGACTAGGGGAAGCAGGTATGCAGAAGTGATGATGGGACAAGTTAATTGGAAGACCATGGAGCTTGGCTATTTTTGGTGAGGGACGTCAACACCAGATCCTCCTGGACAACAGACCCTTAACTTTTGAAAGGGTTCCAGTGTTCAAGTTCCGGTTATGTCCTGCTCCTTTGGTTCTGTCGGGTGGGGAGGGGGTGGAGACTTTGGTTCTGGGTGCATCTGGAGGCCAAAGTTCTCTCCTCTGCATATGCTTCGTCTGCATGACTTGTGGTTTTGGTCTGCTGTCTCTAAAAAACAACTTGGTATCTGGTTAAACAAAACAGGACTATTTTGAGCTAGTTCTGTGTTTACAGTTTGTGATTGGGAAGAATTCAATTCTGAACACAATGATTTTGAGAAGTCTGTGAAACATCCAAGTAATTTCCAGTTGGCAGCCCATTAGTCCTTAGAACAGGTTGGAGATAAAAGCTTGAGAGCACAAAGGTGACACTGATCCCTGAGTTCTAATGCCAGTCACGGGGAATGTACAGCGGAAAAAGTAAAAAAGTAAGGCATACCAACAATTGGGAGGTGAGTATGAGGAGAGATGTTTGCAAAGAAACCTGAGAGGAACCAGGGGTATCAGCAGAATAATGTTCTGAAAATCAGGATGGGGAAGAAATTGAGGTGTTCATATTTTTAGGGAGATGAGGAAGCTACAAGATTCAGGGGATACCTGATAGAGCAAAGTTCATGAAGAGGCCAGAGCAATGTAATTCAAAGAAAAGATAAAGACATCACGCTTAAAAAGAAGTGGGGGGAGGGGGGTGTCATCACTTCTAATGAAACAGGGGATAAAGACAAAAGGATGCAAATAAAATTGTAAATTTGAATTGGGTTAGTATTTTCCTCCTTGTGAAAAAAAATTCCAGATAAATTGCCTACCAGTGGGTGGAACAAACTCTGGAAAACAGTGTTCCTCATTTGGTTAACTAGTAGGCTGACAATAAAAAGGCAAAGAATTTCAGCAACTTAAGATTGTTTTCATTTGTGTGGAAATGTAGACTGATAGACATAAAAGGGAACATAATCTGTGAAGCTCTTAGAAGCTACCGTGATGGGTCTATAAACAAGACTACGTGAAACAAGCTAATAAACTCAAAACTTATTCCAGAATAAAAGAAACTACAAGGCATGTAGAAACTCAAACTACTGAATAAACTGTGAAACAGAATTATGTACAGTGTTAATTCCTAAGCAAAATATTTCACCAGACAATACAAGGGTACTATTTTGTTCAAATGCATTTGTAACACCTACTAGAAGTGCTTTGATTAGAAGTGATGTTTACAATTGGATTTCAAATGGATGCTGCAATCAAAATAAACATCCAAAACAAATTGATAAGCCCAAGTTCATCCTGGGTTTTTTATTAACCACAAGTTAAATCTGAGAGTTCATTACTAGAAATGTAAACACAAAGTTTTCCCAAGATCAGATAGTTTTCATCACCTGAAGAATACTTTATCTTTTTAAAACAAAATGGAATATTTGATAAGGACAATTTATTACTTCAAAAACAAGAAAAAAAATTATGATCCAGTGAGTGCAAATTTAATACAAATGTGTTACAGTTTTTTACAGAGCATGTCATAAGAATAAATCATAAATTATCAGCACAGGTAAGAACTAATTCTGAATGTGCAGATTAAGATACATATAAATAGTTTAATGTCAAAAAAAAATACATGCAATTAAATCTCAGAGTATATTATTTAGAGCCTAATATTATTATTTTGGAAAGCATTTCTCTTAAAGTTTAATAATATATATATATATATATATATATATATATATATATATATATATATATATTTTTTTTTTTTTTTTTTTATTGGGGAATCAGGGGAGGGGAACAGACAAATTGCTGTCCTTTCGTTCTTCAGCCTAGTTGCGGAGGATGTCGCTTCACTGGCCCATGTTGGTATTATTATCATTGCGCTCTCCCCAGCTGAGGCAGATCGGTCGCTGGCCTCTGGACAGCCGCTCACAGCGGTTCTTGGCAGCTCACACCGCCTGCCGGCCGCTCACGCTGGCTGCTGGCCACATACAGTAGCTTATGGCAGCCCACTGCAGCNCACATAAAACCAACTTTTCCATACCTGATACAAATGTCAAATTTCCAATTTATAGGTAATGTACAAATGTGTGCATACCTCTGTGTTCTTCTGTGATACAATTTATATTCATACATATGTTACATTTTGTGTATGCACATTTGTGTGTAAAACCTGAGATAGAAAAGTTCACAGGTAGGAAAACCAAACAGACCATCATAATCCTTCACTCCTGACATCTGAGGGCCTGCCTCTCGCAGCATTGTGCTCGGTCTTATTCCTCACCTCAAGAAGCTTAAATTCTAGGGCAAAATAATTAAATCAGAAGAGGGAAATATTCACTTGTCCTGATTAGCAACTGCTCCTTGCACTAAGCTTCAGCCATTCCTTCTCCTTGCCTACGTGTGGTTTACAGCAACTTGCTTTCACTAAGGGTTCAAGTGACACCTGATGAGCAGCTGCTCCCACATTCTACCTACCTCCCAAAAGGGAAAATGCTTTGCTCATCTTCTACATACTGCACACAGAGATATATATACAGATCATCTTAAAACCAATCAAATGATTAATTTCCAAATATATCTGGAAAACGGAATAAATGGCACACACAAGAGTAGAAGCAGGAAAGTTCTGGGTTTGAAGAAGAAATTAGAGACGGCTGGGCAGCCGCTGCTACATGTGATTGATATTTCATTGGGTAGATGAAGCGATGTCATGAAAATAAAGCTGGAAATTGAAGTTGATTATGGGTTTGATCCAGGGTTAGGGTTCAATGGGTGATTTGTAGAAGGATGGGTGGTTCAAGGTAATTGAAGGTTTTCTGGTGACCACCAAGGCTTGGTGGAACAGGAAGGCTGGTGAAGGCCAGTGGACTGAGGAGCAATGAAGGATCAAGTGATGGGGGATGGAATGAAATCAAAGAGCAGGTACAGTTAAAACAGGGCAAAAGGAACCTAAATTACCTCTGCACTGGAAACTGTTTGGTCCCCTCTCTAGCCACTTTAGAAAGGCGTGTTAACTTAAATTTCCCCAGTCCTTACCATCTGGGGGCTGGAAGTGAGGCAAACAAGGTCACAGAAATAGTAATAACACAAATTCTATGATTTCCGTGAGTCCAGTGTCTGGATCAGGGCGTTCAGCTCCCTGAGAAATCTTCCCCAAGTATTTCTGGGGTAACACAGGCTATCGAGACCAAGTCTGCTTTCCCTAGTCTTGTGGTTCCAAGAACCCACGTGCTGCCGCTTGACTAGTGATCACCCCAGTCCCTCAGTCTAACTCTGACACGCTCCTGGGGAAAGCGAGCAGTGCTAGGACCCACTGGGGTGCGCATTCCCCATTCTTTGGTAAAATCAGTGTTCTGAACTTTTAACTTTCCAAATGCATTGTGAGTCCATTTTCATGCAGGAATAAGGTACATTCCATGAATCTGCATATAATAAATACTTATTAATTTGTTCAATAAACATTTGCTAAGTTCTTTTTATGTGTGAGGCACAGAGATGGGTTTAGGAAATGAAAAACACAGTCCCCGCACTCAAGAAATTCACACCACTCTACTCAGGGAAGCAGACAAATAAATAGTAAATTGCAATAGTGTAAAGTGTGCTTGTTTCTGTTTGTGAGGGGTCGGGGGGTGTAGACCCATCTTCTTCCAAAAAAGAATTTAACACCCTTGGCAGGATGGCGAGTGTTCAGATTTACTCTAGGAGCAGAGAGGAAGGGCTCCTACCTCTGAGTAGGGGTGGCCATGGAAGATTTTCTCCAGGAAGTTATCACATTGTGAGGCCTGAAATTCCATGTGTTGCCTTAAAAGTGTAGCACCTCCTAAAAGAGGGGCAGAAGGAGGAGAAGGGGCAGCAGTGTTTCTTAGGAACTCCAAGGGTATTTGTTAAAGCTTGCAAATGCCCAGGACCCACACTATCCCAGAATCAGAA
>NW_017731434.1:829316-843852 GCF_001890085.2 Hipposideros armiger
CGGCTGCCCAGCTCCAGGTCGAGCTGTTGTTCACCATCTTAGCTGTAGAGGGCAGTGTCACTGGCCCTCATGTGGGATCCGAACCGGGGTCCTGCTGCTCAGAGCTGGCGTCCCAAGCCCAGCTCTTAACCAAATCGCCACTCGGCCGGCCCTAAAAAATATTTTTAAATGTTGGAAAAATAAAAGATTGGGGAGGGATATTTATAACTCCACCACTAAGACAAACTATTTTGATAAAGATCTACCAAGCATCTCTTTAAATGCAGAAGTAAATACAATTACATAGAAGTGGAATTATTAATATGTTATATATATATATCTGTATCTACTTTTTAAACTTAATATTGTTAATACTATGGCCTTTAACATCTTCCCATGTTAGTAACTATAGATCTACATAATCATTATAATAGCTAAATATATTACACTGTATAAATAGATTAGCTTTTTAATCACTCCATTGATGGAAATTTAGGTGTTTCCAATATTTTACTATGGTAAGTAATGCTGCAATGAAAATAATATTGACATATATGTCTCTACATACATGTCTACCTCTTTAGGATAAATTCCTGTAGTGAAATTAATGAGTCAAAGAGGAGTCACATTTTAATCTTAAAGACATTGCCTATCCGCTCTCCAGAACAGAAACAATTTTATATTCTCATCAATAGTCCATGAGTGTCCATTTCTTGTATCACTAATGAGACTTAACAACTCTTTCCATAAGTTCACTGGCTCTATGTTCCTATTCTTGTATGAATTATCTGCCCATGTCCACCTCTCTTATGGGATGTTCATCATTTACTAGTTAACTTGAAGAATTATTTTCTTAAGATTATTCATTGTTATCTGGTATTGGAGATCTTTTTCATTTTTCTTACTTTGCTGTTTCTTTTATAGTTTTGGCTTTTGAGTACCTATTTTTTACCTACCAAATAGGTAGCCAGTTTTACTGAATTTCCCCACTGAAAAGCCAATTTTTATCACCCACAAAAGTGAGAAGCACTTCTAGACTATTTTGTTCCACTGATGTAGTTATCCTTGGACTAATATCACTCTACTTTAGTAACTCTAACATGGTAAAAATTTTTCGTATCTGCTGCAACTTGTTCCAATTCATTATTTTTTTTTCTGAATTTTTTATAGTTATTTGCCCTTTTTTCCAAAAACAAAACAAAAAAAACTTCATAAATATCTTTTCAGGTTCCTAAAAAGCCCTATT
Source organism: Hipposideros armiger (assembly GCF_001890085.2). Lineage (NCBI taxonomy): Eukaryota > Metazoa > Chordata > Mammalia > Chiroptera > Hipposideridae > Hipposideros > Hipposideros armiger. Next base: position 830,542 of record NW_017731434.1, read on the forward strand.
AAGATTTTGATATAAATCACTTTGAATTTCTAGAGTATAAGGGGAAGGAAAATCTTTACATGAATCTGACCAAGAATTCTTTCTTTGAATATTGTTTTAAGTCTCCTAGGAAAGTTTTACAGTTTTCTTTTTAAAGGTCCTGTATGTTTTTTGTAAATTTGGTCACTTATACTTTACTGCTTTTTAAATTAGTAATAGTAGTACTGCTATTGTGAATGAGATATTTTCCCATTATATTTTCTAACTAATCAACTGCTTTATGTTAATTTTTGTAGGTTTATTATGCAACTAGCCATCTTTCTGAACTCATTAATAGTTTTTCCATTTGCTCTCTTGTATTCTCCAGGTTTTGAATACTATAACTCTAAATAATGATTTTTCTGCATGCTCCCTTCCAATATCTAATTATGTGAAATTTAAAATTTTGTAAAGATATGTCTTATTATTAGTTTTGATTAATCTTGCCTAGATATAAATGTTATATTAGTGAATAAAGTTAGCTCTTTTTGGCTAGCTCAGGAAAGTTTTAATTATTACTTCTTTCATTTTTCTGGGGTTTTTTTTGGGGGGAGGGGCCACACTTATAAGTCAAAGGTTGCATTTTCATTTGTTTTTCATTTGCTCTATTTTATTTTTTTTCTCATCTCTTTTCTCTACTTTTTTGGAGAGGGAGGGATCAAATTACCCATATGACTAATGAAGTTTTCCATAGTGTCAGCTATGCTGATTCATGCCTCCTATGGGAATCAGAATGTGGGGTTTCCTTTCAGTTTTTGCATATTTCAGAATACTCCCTTTTTATTCCTCTCCTTTATCTCAACTTACACGTCCTTTATGGCACATAACAATGAAAGAATAATTACTGAAGCATTTTGTGTAAGACAGGGTGCTAAGTATTTCACAGACATTATCTTGTTTACTTCTTACAAACTCTGAGGTAGATATTACTCCCACGTTACACATGAGGAAATTGAGACTCTGAATGACAAAGTAATTTTCCCAGGACCCCACAGCCAGTCAGGAGTGGAGCCAGGGTTGAAAACCAGGCCTCCTGCCTCCACACCCATGCTCTTACCAACTCTACCAGAGGGTTTCCTAGGCCTTTCAGATCTATACCTGGAGTAAGGTGGCCTCCTCAGTACCTTGTGTCAATCCTAGTGCCTGCTGGACTAAGGCAGGAGCATCTGCTGCTGATTCCTAGATAATCTGGCTCTGCGACAGTCAAGCATTTGCTGCAATCCAGGGATCCTCTGCTCTCCACCCATTTGCATGGTTTTCTCTGTGCAACTGTACATCCAAGGGTACAAAGTCCCCCTCCCTCCTGAATCTGCAGTTGCACCCCAAATGGAGACCTGTAGTCTCTAAAGGGCAGGTGAAGGCAAGAAGCTGAGGGATAATGAGCGATAGGCATAAATCCCCAGCTAGCTCAGATATTTGTGGCTAAGGGGGAGTTGATTTTCCCGGCAGTGTAGCTCCTGTGTCTTGAGTCGGAAGCAGTGACTGAGTTGAGGATTTTTCCTATCTACTCTGCAGCCAATTTGAGTCAATGAATTAAATGACTGACACTGGAGATACTACAAATTCCCAATGGATTTTGGCACAGGGTTTCCTCTTACCTTTAGTTTCTAGTAGTTTCAGTGTTTGTGGGTATTTCTATATGAGGCTGGGAAAGGACAAATCCAGGACTGCCTGCCCATCTGTGGTCATGCTGAACACTCTTTAATGAGCATCTGTACCACGCAATGGGTTTGGGATCAATACTCAGTGTTAAAGAACAAACATGGACTGCCCCTATCCACATCTAGTGGTCAATGATAGAGACCAAAGTGCCTTTAGATTTCTTTCTATGATATAACATTTCCTAGGACTCTTTCCTTGGATGTAGGAAGTTCCCACAATATGAGCTATTCCTAAAGCCCCATGGATCGATGAAATTGTTTTATGATAATTTTCAAATGACATTTTAGAAAAATCACTGTACTAAATGGTAGTATTGGCAAGAGAATTAAGGACTGAGCTGAGAGGTGTTTTCCTGTCTGTGAGACATGATTGAGGACACAGAGAACGAGGCCAAAATGACCTGATAGGTTTTGCTGTTCTCGATAGTTACCTTGTAGAGAAAGAAAAGCTCTTTACACTGTAAATTGTACAAGTTCCTTGGCACACAAACAATTTCTTGCCTCAATAAAGCTGAACTAAGGATATTAACAAATGCTACCTTTTCCCTTCCAGAAACATCCACGTTATATGAATAGAGGGAGCTAACAAATAAATGCATCAAAAACATTAAATCTTCATTGTAAACCCCAAGCTACACTACATGCTCCTCGTGTGTATCCCCAGGTCACCTCTTGTGATGGTTCCTTTTATGTTAACAGTCACCAGTTGACTTTAAGTAGATCACCCTCATAACGCAGGTGGGCCTCATTCAGTCAGTCAAAAGTCTTAAGAACCAAAACAGGTTTCCCAGAGGAAGAAGTCTGCCTTAATACTGACATACAAAAGCCCCACTGGCCTGCCCTATAGATGTAGACTTGTCAGCCCCCATAACTGCGTGAGAAAATTTAAAAAGAAATCTCTTTATACATGCATACATATGTGTGTATGATATATATATATGTATATACACAATACCATAGATGTATATATACAATACTCTAAAAAAATGTTTTACTTGGTTCTTGTCCCTACTCACCTGTAAGCTCAAGGATGTGGACTGTATCTTACACATCTTTGTATCCTCAAATTCTAGCATGTGTCTTCAGACTCCTAAGTACTCAACAAATATTTTGAACTAATGGATGAATAGAATAGTCCCTTCATGAAAGACTGTCAAATCAAGAGATAAGTGACAACTGAGGCAAGGATAATTCATAGGGTCAGAAACTAGGAACCTCAGGTAAAATGGGGCTGAAACGCAGGCAGTTCATCTCCTACAGTAGCTGGAAGTACAGCAAGCCAGGAAAGTCAAAGGCCTGGAATTAAAATTCAGGTTTCATATCCAAAGCCTGAGTTTGAACGTACTAGTCATGTGGCCCTTTGGCACGTCATTTCACCTTCTTAAGCCCAGGGCGGCTGATCTATCTGATCTCTAACACATTATATGATTCTAAACAAATACGCTTCTAAGGTCAAAGCAAAAAGGACAGAAATTCAGACGGTTGAGATGTGACATGATGCCTGTCGATTCTACAGGCTAGTCTCTGCTTTGTGTCAGGGACAGCACTGGTGACTGGTGCAGTAGCCCTCAGGCTATAGGCACCAGCAGAGCAGTGAGGACAGTTGGCTAAAAACTGGGATAAGAATAAAACAAGAACTACCAAGGAGATTCGTACAGGGAACATGTCCAGGGCTACATAATCGTAAATACAGTAGTTAGTACATAGAGTTTGGCTAATTTTGCCTTTGAACTGAACTGAATTGTATCAATGGGCTGTGAATTATTAAGTCAGCAGTATGCTTCAGCTCATTCTATATAGTTAAGGCAAATGTGCAAACAGATTTAACTGACTTCTACAGAATAATTATTCCTTTATTTTTCATATGTGAAGGAATCTTTCATTTTAGGATGTATATAAAATGCTAGTCTCTATATTGATGACATTGCTTTTTAATACTTTTTTTCAAACATGTTATTTCACATAAAAGAAATAGTGAATCAACTTGGAAAATGCTAATAGCCAAAACATTTCAGCCATGGCACATTCAGCCAGAAGCCAAGACATCCCTCAATTGCAGAACTTAGCTTTCTGTTCACTATTAAAGCAGGATTCTATGTTCAAAGCAGGACTACGACTGTCATTCAAAACAACAAATTAGGTCAAGAGAAACGAGCATATAATGCAGCAACAGACAGGAGGCTGTGTTCATACAAAGGAAAACAAGGACAACATTAACAATCAAACCTCGTTTCCTTGGACATAATATTGATGGCAAGATTTCTACATAATCCCCCTTTTCTTAGTTTAGATAAAGACTTCAGCACCAAACACTGCTAGGAAGCAACCATTACAAGTGATGTAAGAGTGAAGTAAGGCGAGTACTGCATAAAGACAAACTAGATAAACACAGTTTTTAATTTCCTATAGAATTCATTGCAGATTACCATGTTATGAAAACAAAAGCAGATCATTCTTAATGTGTTAAATTTGTTTATTAATTAAATAAAAATATATGACCCCCTATCACACAAACAGATAATTCTAAATCTAATTTGAAATCGAATCCATCAAGAAGTATCTATTTGGAGACTACGTACCCAGTATCATATTATATCAAAGATAGGGCTGCTGTCTTCACAAAATATATGGATCACTGGTAATCAACCATTAACATAGTAAATGTCCTAACATTTGGAGAAATATTGGAAAACTAACAAATTTCTCTGGACATTGTTTATTTTGCCCTTCCAAGAGACTTGTAGATCCACATGAGATTAGCTTGAAAAAGGGGTCTTGTTTAGTCTAGAAAATCTTCATAGTCAAATACAGTTCTGGGGTAATCAGAAATTAAAGAACCTTTATAAGAAGAATATCTGTTTGGAAATCAAGCAGTGTGATTTTTAATTAGCATGTTTTAGTCAAAGGTATGAAATTAATGATCAGGAATGTCTATAATGCACTCCAATGGCAATGACCATAACATTCTATTTCCCACTATGATGACCGCTTGATTACAGGTAAAAGGCCTAAAGAATATTGCCAGCCATAACACAAATTGTACTCCGATGCTCAGGATCTCTAAAGACAAATCTTGTTTTTCAATATAAGAAACTCACTGAATCAAATGAATGCTAGTTAAAGCAAAGACAGTGTAAGTAAAACTGGGGTAAGAAACCTCTAATTACATGGAAATACATGAAAGAATTAATCAAGATATGAGAAGAATCATCTTCCCAGTAGCCCCACTGCAATGAATGATATTTTCATGAGCCTGGGCCACCTTCTCCAACGGATACTGAGACCCTATTACAGGTCTCAACCAGCCAACTTCCATTCCAGCTTGAAGGGCTGCAGCAAATTGCTGAAATTCCTCCTAAGTGAAAGAAAAGGTGTTTTGTAGAGGGACATATAACTTAATTTTCAGAAGCACTAAACATTTTCAGAATCTAAGAAAGCATAAAGAGTTTTCTTACAAATGTGTGGCTTTTGTCAACCTGTCCAGAACTACGAAAGGTTATCCCATCTCTATAGGATAATCGTAAGTCCAATTTGTCTGAGACAGTCTCAGTTTTCAAATGCTTTTTGTCTTGAAGTAATTGCTAATGGGATCTCCTTTCTCTCTCAAAAGTGTCCTGACTTGGAAAATAAATTACACGGCCACCCTAGTTATCTTCTAGTGACTAATCCTTAACCTACTTATCCAGTCACATAACTAAGTTTTACATCTAAACTTCTAGTCTGTCTGATTAGGCAAACTGCATCAATGCTTAAGTTACCAAAATCAGAATCACCTCTATTCCTACCTTGGTTGATGAATAGAGAGCAACTCCAATTATACTAGTTTCCTTTGCCATGGTGTCACGTGGGTTTATTTCGATAGAACCTCTGTTGCCAACAACCTATTATAAAGATTACACGTCTACCGTTAAAGATTATTTTAACGATGTCTATCGTTAAAGACTATTGATGAAAGATTTCTGCAAAACAGTGTTAAATTACGGCAAAACTTCAAAGTGGTTAAAAAAAGAAATACTTACTATTACTCGTCCTCCATAGGACAGAAGATTCAAATCATTATTAAGATTTACATTAGCTAACATTTCAATAATCACATCAATTCCTTTTTCACCAACAGATTTCTATATAATATAAAAGAATGCAAAGTAAGTTAAGAAGACAAGTTATAAAAGTGTAAAATAGTTATCATTGTCCCATATATTACAGAACTATGTTTCAAATGATATAAAATGTACATTTTAAGTCTGATAACGCAAATTTTAAACTGATCTAATTTATATAGTGATGATGTAATCCCAAGGTACGAGCTACATCTAAAATGGTAAAGAGTTGTATAAAATAAATTGCCATAATAAAATACAATGTCTAGAATTTCCAAGTGCTTAGACTCAACTTGACTACAAAATACATTCTCCTTAGTTGAAAATGCTCTTATTTTCAAAATGTATTTTCATATTAAAAAAATAAATGAAAAATAAAACCCTACGGGGCTCCCATTTTTATTAAAAAACAAAATACTGGCGGTTTGATGTTGCAGGATTTTTAGTGTGTGCATTCAGTTTTGTTCTAAGCGGTTTGTTCTAAGTGGGCATAATGTTTCTTTTCTTTTGGGCTCTCAGGTGCTGGTTCCCAACATCTCTCTCTACCTTTTATATTCACTTTAACAGAAAAATGAATACCTGTGTCAGGCATTGTGCTAGGTATAGGAATTCAAAGATGGACATAGGGAGCTCAAAACAAAACTAGGGAGAAAGATGGAAAATAACAGCAGTCATAGCTGTAATGTAATGGGCTAAGTAATACATTAGCAGAAATAAACCACAGGTTATGAAGAAAGAAAAAGTTACAACTCTGATCAGCTGTAATGCTCACTGAAAGTTCCACAGAGATGAAGACCTGGGCCCTGAAGGATGAACAGGAGTTCGTTGAGCAGGAAGGAAGGAAGAGGAACAAGAGGACGCTAGATATGAGGCAGGGGCAGTCTGGACAGAAGAAACAGAAAAGCAAGATTGAGGAACTGACAGTTCAAGTTGGGATTGAAAAGCAGCCCAGCAGAGCTGGAGTATGTATTTGGGAAGGTGGAGGGTAGGGAGAGGAAGAGGTAGGAAAGAGGAGATTGCAATTCAGTACAGACCATGAAAATACATTAAATGGCATGTTAAAGAATTTGGATTTGGGGGAACAGGTGTTCATTAACTGATTCTGTGCCAGGTACTGTTTTAGGTACTGGAGGTCCAGCAGAGAACAAAAGAAACAAAAATTCGTATCTTTGTGAAGCTCCCCTTTACTTATGTCTGGGGACTTTTTTTTCTTTTTTCTTTTTAAACAGAACCAAATGACTCTGGAGACAGTAGAGAAGACAAAAGGCCATATTAGCTCAGCTATGAATAATAGTCAAGGCTGGAGAAGATGAAGACTAATCTAAGTCACAATGGTGAAAGGAACAGAAAAGTGATGTATGTGAAAGGCATGTCAGAGATGAAACTGTTAGAATGAGGTGACCGACTTGATGGCTAGGTGGGAGAACGGTGGTGAAAAGATAGGAATAAAAAATGAAATGTGGGTTTTTGCCTCGGGTGGCCAGATGAGTGGCAGTCTAGCAGGCTGATCAGGCCAGGGATAGCTGTTGGCCTGATGAGCAGTAACAGTAACGGGTAGTAACCGAAGCCATGGGCGTGTAGATATGGATCAAGATGAAGGTCAAGCACCAGAGAAGATAGAAGACCAAGGGAAAAAGCCAAAGGGACATAAACATTTGAGTAATACGGAGAGGAAGGAGACTGAAAATGAAGTCAAGGAAGTAAGAGCAGAGCCAGTTTCCAGATGTGGCAAGGTCAGTTGTTGCTGAGAAATCAAACAGAATGAAGAGTGAGACTCGAGCAGCAGACTGGTCACGGGAGTTTATCAGTGACCTCTGATTAGTAGAGTAAGAAGCTGGGGTGGAAGCAAAACTGCAGTGGGAGGCGACGAGAGGGGAGGAAGTAAAACAATGAGTACTTGCTACTTGTCCAAGAAGTCTGGTGGTAAAGGACAGGAGGGGGGAGGGGGGATAAAAGGTTAAAAGAACGTTTTGGGAGAATGAGAGAGATTCAAGCAGAAAGAACAAATAGAAGAGATAGAAGCTACAATACCTCACGGTCTTAAAATTAGATTACTGCAAAACAAAAACATAGTCTTAAAATAACTAGCCATATTTCATCTTCGTAAATACTCTTAGAAATCGGTATTGGGAGTGAACATCCATTAATTTTAGGTTTCCTAGACATGTAACAAAGGAGTACCTTTACTCAGTTTTCTGGAAAGGCGAGTTAGTGGTAAAAAACAAACTCTCAACTCTTATTTTTCCTCAGTTTGTAATGACCTACTTTACATAGTAATCAATACCTGGAAAACTCTTTAATTATTTCTCAACATGAGCAAGTAGTTTGAGGAATAGCAAAGTAATCAGTGTTGAGTAACTTGCTAGGATAGCACCAATGGAGACTTTCAGAATCTGCTTGAATTCTGTTGTATCAATGGAACGTATATAACACTTAACTAAATGCTGCCTCACGGCTTTGGATGAAGTAGTGATTAATCCTCCAAGCATCCGGTTAACAAATAAACTGTATTCCCTGGGATAGACAGGTACAGTTTGTAATCTGTGGATACCTCCCCTTCCATGGAAATTTTACACCAAGGGAAATTCCGTAAGAACACCTCACAGGGGCAAATACTAAGCTGTAGCTTTACTTAAACTGTGATTTGCATTAAAGAGTATGAATTTTTATAGCTATAAGATTTGAGGGGCTAAATTTCATTTGATAAACATAAACAAGACAGAAATAATAGTGAAGGTTTAAAAATTAGACATCTCTGCTTTTTCAAAGTAGTTAAAACTTTAAAACACTCACAGGCATAAAAAAACCACAGGAATTAAAAAAAAAAAAAGAAGGGAATACCACCAAGAGAGTGGTTGATACAAAGAACTTACCCAAAAAAACACGTAAGTCTCCCAAGAAAGAAAATTTTACTTTTATAAAACTGTAGAACAATGTTACCTTAATTTTATCAATATAATTAACTTCTCTGTGATTAAACACTTCATGGGCTCCATTTTGCAAAACAATGTTTTGTCCTTCCTCAGTACCAGCTGTGCCCAAAACCTTTAAGCCGTAAGCTCTAGCAATTTGGCACGCTGCTAGTCCTACCTGAAAAACAAAATATAGCCCAACAGTTTTAGATTCTTGCAAACATTTATTAAATATATATATAATGAACTTCAGGTTCTTCGAAGTCCTACTCTATTGTTAAGGAATGTCAAATCTAAATGAAGGAATAAGAACAATAGCTAAATTTTATTGAACACTTATAATGTGCTATATACCATACTAAATACTTTCTATGCATTGCTTTATTTCATCTTCACAATAAGCCTATGAAACAGATATTATTGCCTTATTCTTTTTTTTTATTGTTAGTTTCAGGTGTACAGAACAATGCAATAGTTATCCTTTTCACCCTTCACACAGAAACAACCCCTCTCCCCCAATATTGCCCTATTCTAATGATAAGAAAAGTGAAGCTTATAAAATGTAAGTAACTTGCCCAAGTCACAGAGATGGAAACACAAGCTGGACAAAATCATACCACAGAGCCTGAATTTTTAAGCACTGCATCAAAATGTTTACTTAGCATCTGTTTTTGCAGGAGGTACAGGATTTAAAGATGATCAAAATATGTTCACCGACTTCATACTTTAACTGTACATACAAAATACTACATAACAATGTAAGGCCTCTACCATTTAAGTAGAAGAGACAGTACACGGGCAAATTAATTTATTCATATACATGATGAATATTTATTGAGTGTTTACCATGTGCTAGACATGGTACTTCATGCAAGAAACAACATTCTAAGGAAGGGGGAAGATGATAAACACATAAAGAAATACATGAATAAAATAAATTCAGAAAACACAAAGTGCTATGGATAGGGAATAGAGTCAGTGGAACTGTAACAGCTATATATGATGTCAGAGGGTAGTAGATTGGGAAGGGGGGTTATCACTTTGTGAGGGGTATAAATGTCTAACTAGTACATTGTTTTGTATGCCTGAAACTAATTTTTTAAAAGTGGTATGAAGGGGCCGGCTGAGTGGCTCAGTTGGTTAAGAGCTCGCTCAAGAGTGCGAGCTCTGAGCAACAGCATCGCCAGTTCGAGTCCCGGCCCGAGCTGAGCTGCTGCTGAGCTGCCAACAGGTGGCAGGATGGCTCAGCTAAAAAAAAAGTGGTATGGAAAAAAATAAAACAGCCCATTGGCATAGAAAGAGATAGGGCGAGGGGCCAGTTAGGTGACCAGGAAAAGCTGCTCGGAAGAGATGAGACCTGACTACAGTGAGGGACAAGCCATGTGAACACGTGGGAAGCCACATGGACAATGTTGTAGGCAGAGTGGTCATGGCTAACCTGGTGAAGTGAGACTGAGCTTGGGGCGTTCAGAAGAAAGAGGGTCAGTGTGGCTTGAGGGGGGCACATAGAGTGTAAGAGGAACCCCAGGGGCACAGGGAGGCCAAGCCCCACACACCGGGCCCTGGAGGCTGAGGCTTTGGGTTACATTCGAGAACCGTGCAGAACTACTGGAAAGCTTAAGCAGGAAAGTGATATGGTCCAATTTAGACTTTAAAAAGAACACTCCAATTATTATATATAAGAGGCAAAAAGAAGGCTGTGGGGAAACGGCAGTGGGAAGATTAGTTAGTAGCCGATGGAATAAGTCTAGATAAGAGACGAAGCTGGCTTGGACTAAGTTGGCCACACTGGAAAGAATAACAACAAATTCAAATACGGTGCAGAGGTAAACGGAAGGGCCTCCCTCATAGACTGCGGGAGGCGAGGAAAAGAGAAACATCAAGGACTTCTCCTAGGTCTTCGGCCACATTAACTGCGTAGATTAACAGGATAAGGACGGATTAGCGAGGATCAAGTTTGTGAAAGCATCAAGAATTCACTTTGAACATGCTGAGCTGTGTATTGCTCACCTAACTGGAGATGTTCAGTAATCAGCTGAAAAAGGGGAAGGACTTGAAAGAGTTCAGAGTTGGAAATACAAACTTGAGGTTCATCAGTTTATAGATGGTAATTAAAGCTATGGGATTAGGTGAAATCATTAGGTCACTAGATAAATGTGCTTAGTATACAGGAGAAATAAAAGTATTTTACAAATATAGATATAAGCAATTAGTTAAATCATAATACTAGGACATATGTGTTTGGTTACATGCTGAATGAATGGTACAGATAAGTGTCACACATATTTACAGCAGGGTTTCTCAAACTTGGCACTATTGACATTTGGGTCCTGATAATTTTTTGTTGTGGGCTGTCCTTGCATGGAAGGATGTTTAGCAGCATGCTGGGCTGCTACCCCCTAGATGCCAGAACGCTCTCTCCAGATGCGACAACCAAAAATGTCCCCAGACACTGCCAAATGTCCCTGAAGACGGAGGAGGGATGATGCAAAATCACTCCTTATTGATAACCACTGATTTAGAGGAAGGCAAAATAATTATGGATTGGGCATCATAGAAAAGAAGTAAAATGAAAAATGATAATAGAAACTAAATAACAATTGTACCAGAATCCCAAACTCCCAGACCTGAAATAGACCTTAAAGACTGTACGGCATATGGGCATGAGAAGCCTGAACTCAGTTGGGTTATGGCACAAATTTTTTTGATTTAACCAAAACAAACAAACCAACCAACAGACACATGGAACTCACTACTTGATGAGTGAGAGAGACATTCAATTCCATGAAATACGATACGCTATGGGATTAGCACAATCGATTTTTGCTACTTTAATTTTCAATTAAAAATTTCAATTAAAAAAAGCCTTTAATAAAACCACTAAGAGTTAATGTCAATATATCTCCCTATGCTCTAACAACTGTAAAAGGGCACTCAATAGCTATTTTAAAGGCACTGTTTATTCTATTCCTGTCAACAATTATACTAGCTGTATTCCCTCGAGAGATTATATACCAGTATGTGTCTACCATTTTCCTTCTATTTATTTTGCTGATGCTATAATAGGACACTCCCTACCAACATATCTGGACAATAGCAGTGTCCCTAAGTTCCACACCAGTTTAAATCAGTTGAAATCCACAACACAATCCCAAAGGAATCTGAATTAAATGAGGACAGAAAGTACACATAGAAGCAGGAAAAACACAGCGCTGTTTCCCTCTGATAGGGCAGGGAAGATCAGAAGCGCTTTACACACCAGGTCGCCAGCCTATCCCTGCCAGCCAAGGATTTAACAAACTCAGCCAGCTCAAAGAACACTGTGGATTTTGCCTTCAGAAAAGAAAAAAAAAAAATCACAGTGAAGCGACTAGGCTTTTTACAAGAGGGTAAAGGGAATAAAAAGAGATTTTCTTTAAACTCGCCTCTCTCCTTCCTATTGAAATTTCTCTCTTCTATACGGAGCACAAGGTTAGCTCTCGAAAAGCCAAAGCAATTTAAATAAATGTATGTTTGACAGAGCCTTTAGTTATTCAGGGTTAAATTTAATTTAACTCAAAAATAGCCTCTTCAGAGAAGCTTAATGTGGGTTTTTGACAAAGCGTATTTGTCATATTTTCTCAAGCCCCATAAAGACAATCCTGGTGTTTTTTAGTAAACAGTCTGATCTGTGAAATCCTTCAGAATTGATCTAGCTGAGGAACCTAGGAAGCTGGGTGTGAAACCTTGTGATTCATCATCTAAAACAATAAAAACACAATGGACCGAATTCTCTGGACTACCTGGCCACCTTTAAAGGTAGTCACATTTTCAGGATGCCACTCACTATTCCAAGGACCATACGCCATGTCACATGTGACTTCTTTCAATCTACTCTCCAGCATACATAGTTCTCTGAAGGGGTTAACCAGCTTCCACAAGGAAAGCCATCTAGCCCCAGGCCTGTTATTTTAAAGATGCCGAAATCTTGTCACCACAATTTCTAAAGCGTCTACTTGCAGGATACAGGTCACATAGATTTCTTGTTAAATTCCAACCTCAGAGCTCTACCGTTTCCTCTAAGCTCCTGAGAAGCAGGCTGAAAGCCAGTTTCCTGAGAAGGTTTTTGACAGCCCTGCGCTGGGCGACTTCACTGAAGGGCTTATTTTATAAGTTCTGAGTCCTCACCAACCCCCATCTTCCATTAGCATTTTAAGCCATGGGTTGTGGTGTTAAGGACACAGCTGTATACTTCATATACTTCACACTCCATGAATGTCATCAAAGCTCAGCGGGCAGGCAGTGGAAAGGAGATAGAAAGGACAAAGAATTTGCAGTGTGGCTTTGCAGTGCTGTCTGGGGCAACACAGGTAAAGCTTATCTAATGGAATATGGAATTAATATTAGCCTTAAAGGGGGTGGCCGGTTAGCTCAGGTGGTTAGAGCACAGCGCTTATAACACCAGGGTTGCCAGTTCGATCCCCACATAGGCCACGGAGCTGCGCCCTTTGCGACTAGACTGAAGATAACTACTTGACTTGACTTGAAACTGATGGGTCCTGGAAGAACACACTGTTCCCCAATAAAATCCTTTAAGAAAAAAAGAAAGACTCTCTGCTTAAAAAAAAAAAAAAAAAAAAA
>NW_017731434.1:846517-850061 GCF_001890085.2 Hipposideros armiger
TTCTCTCAAACCCTTTCCTTCAATTTCACAGAGGTCGCTGTCTCTCCATTGCTCTATTTCCGCCCACTGGCTGCTCCTGGCCTCACTTCCTTCCCTCGTCAGCCTGCATCCCATGGCAGATCACCCCAACTTCTCTCTCTCCTCCTCTCCAGCGCTGTCATTTCCTCTGCACTGTTCTATTTTGCCACCAACATTCCAGCCCTGAATTAAGGTTCAAAGTCTAACTTTCTTGATCATTTGGCTAAGTCGGTAGAAAAAAAAAAAAATCACACGACAATGTGTATTTTGGTGCCACTTCAGTTTTGATTCTCAAAAAATCACTTTGCCTCCTACTTAATTACGAAAGGTGAGGCAATTGCATGTAAGTTCCCGCAACACCGCACCTCCCTACCCACAAACTTTCCATAATTACACCATCTTGATCTCATCTCGGTTTAACAGATAAGCCGTCCTTCCAAAATTTGAAGCCAATCTCTACCTGTGCTAAGTCCTTCCCATCCTGCCCTATGCAGCACTTTGTTCCATCTGCCACTCCGCTCTCTTCCAAACCGTCCATCTCTCTCTCTGCTAGATCCTTTCTCAACTACAAACATGTTGAAATCTTACCCATCCTTAAAAAAAAAACCCTTTAGTTCCCACACTTTTACTCCCCCTCCTTCCTCTCTCCCCTATTTGTTTTAGAATAGTCTCCTTTCAAGGAGCCTATTTCCTCTTCCTTCCTCACCCCCCTCCATCAGCTTCTGTCCTTCTACTTTACTGAAAATCATCTGACTAGTCACCAATGACCTCCTCATAACTAAGCCCAACTATTCCCAACACACCTCACTGCCGCATTTGCCAGGCAGCCTCCCTCCTTAGTAGAATATCAACGACTGCCCTGAACACTACCAACCTGGACGGAGCACTTGCTCTGTGCCAGGCTCTGTACTAAGACGTCTACATGCATTACCTCATTTAATTCTCGCCACACGCTTACGATGCACGTGCTTTAGTTTTTCAAATCAGTGAACTGACACAGGGAAGTAACTTGACCAAGGTCATGCAGCTAGTGGCAGGTGAAGACGGCACTCCAACCCACGTCTTCCTGTCTTCAAAGTCCATGGGCTTAATGGATGTTTAACGCACGCCATGACTTCTGGACTCCCTTGGCCTTGGGGTACACTCCCTTTGGTTCTCTTAAGACTCTGTCCTCTACTTCTGAACGCTGATGTTCACTAAGGTTCTATTTTCAACCCACGGTTCTTCTCACTCCCCAAGGGATTTCAGTCACTTTCATCTCGGGAACTCGCACCCACATGCTGATATTCCCAAATGTGTGTCTGAGCCGTCAAGCTGCAGACCCTTTCATCCAACAGTCTGCTGGGCTTCCCCGTTAGGATGTCTGTCTTCGTTTCAAGTCCAAAGCTGAACTGAGCTTCCCTTTGAAACTGTTTCCTCCTTTTCTTTGTCACAAACATCAGCCAAGCTAGACCTGGATGTATTCCTAAGTTCTTCCTCACCCTCATTCTCCACATGCTAACAGTCACCCGATATTCCTGCTTGTACCCCTTCAATAGTTGACCTTTCTACCTCTTTACCATGACCCTGGCTCTGGCACCAAATTATTTTGCCTAGAGGACACGCCTATAAGACTCTCCCATCTTCTTCTCCATTCCTCTGGTCAAATCTATCCTTCACACAGATGATAAGTGCTATCAATAAAACACAAATATGACAATATCACTCTGGTGAATAAAACATTTCTGGACCCCAGCCCCTTACAGAACAATGTTTGAGCTCTTTAATCTACCTTTTTACAATCTGAAGCCTACCTATTTGGTCATGGCAGCTAACATTTATTGAGAGATTACTATGTTCCAACCTTATTTTTTGCCACACGTCTGTCAAACAAAACCAAATTACTACAGTCCTCTCCAGATACCTTGTTTTTCCCCACACACCAACTATTCCCATTGTCTAGAAGGCCCTCACCCCTCCCAGCACCTTCTCCAGTCTAATTCCCTCTGATCCTAGGAGATTTGATTGAAATATAGATTGTCATGTCCCAGCCATGGAAACTGGTGGGTCTAGGGTAGGGCCCAATACTGTGCTGTTAGAATGCAGCAATTAGTTTCCATGGTTGGATAACAAGATTTTTGAACCATGGCTTCAGAAGGGTATAATACAAGTCTTACAACTTCAGGAAGCCCTGGACCTCATCACCACAGGCTCATCCCTTGTGATCAGATCAATTTCTATGCACGTCTCTATCACTATACTTTCCACACTGTATATAAATATTATTACTCTAACCTACCTCCCTTACTAGGCTGTGAGCATCTTGAAGACAAAGACAGCGTTTGGCGCTTCTTTGTACTCCCAGTGATTAGAACAATCTCCCAAATTAGCACAGTTTCCACTCCATAAAAGCTTCATGGCAGCTAAATGGTATGCAAAAATGACAGACAGATGGTAGGATGGAGGGGAACGAATACTGCCCCCCTTTGTTGTTGGCTGTGTAATTGACAGAGTGTTATTACCTGTGGAGCAGAGCTCGATAAGCAGTAAAATATGGGACACCGATGGCAGCTCCTTGTTTAAAGTCCAGTTTTTCTGGTAGTGTGTGAACAGTGTCATCTGCTGCAACTGCGTACTCTGCATAGGCCCCAGAGATCGTATTGGTAGTGAAAACTCTGTCACCTTTCTGGGAAAATAATAAATTGATATGTGCACCAGGGATTAAAAATGATGTCACAATGGGTATGATCTTTTATCGTGCAAACTTTATAACAAGAAATATGTCTACATTGTTTTCAACATCTTAGGGTCTCAAAAATAATTGTAAAATGCTGAACGTTTTTAATTGTCTTTTTTTTATTAAAGGGAACCAGTGTGAAGAAAAAATTAAGATAAACAGTAAACGTAAGAGGAAAGACACCTTCCGGAATGGTATAATGATGATAATGAAAACTAACCCTTATTGAGAGCTTACTGTGCTGGGCAGTGTATTAAGTGTCTCATGAGTATTGTCTAGGTTTATCTTCGTAACAGCTGAAGGTATCTTTTATTAGCTCCATTTTCGACTAATCCCACTATACAGATAAGGAAATTGAGGCCAAAAGAAGTTCAGTAATTTGCTCACATCAAGCATTTAGTAAATGACAGTTAATAAAACCTTTTTTTTTTTTTCTCAAAATACTAGGGAGAAGAAACAAATCAACTGTAAGCTGTCTTCCACCCAATTACCGGCTCAAATCCTTTCTATAGATTAATTCATCCCTGTATTTCCCTCATTTTTCATGCATTGACCAAAAAGTAAGAAACTATGACTGAATCCTGATAGCAGGATGAGCCAGGATTGGTTTCTTTACTTGTCACAGAACCATAAATAGCAAACTCTCAATAAACGTCTGTGTGGCCCTTACTATTGAAAAGCAGATGCTGAGGCAGACGTAAGGTACTCAGCAAGCATCACAGGACCACCTGATGTGACCTGCACACTAGGGAAATTAGGCTGCCTGCTACAAACACCTGCTCTAACCTCTCTTTCTTGAAAAAAAAAAAC
>NW_017731434.1:853981-889501 GCF_001890085.2 Hipposideros armiger
AGCTTGTAAAACAATAACTATTCAAAACTCCTTATGACCCCACATTCAGAAAAATCCAATTATTGCCCTGCACAGATGATTCTCAACTTCAAAAATTTCTTATAACAAGATGTGGCTCCTTTTCATACATCTACTTCACTAATTATTAAAATTATGTTATCTTTGTCAGAGCTCATAGATATAAACAGCACACTCTGTCCTAATTCAATGCCTTCACAATCATTGTGAGTCCGCTTCTTTTGAATATTCACTTGATGTGCTAGAGACTCTCATTCTGTAATTATTGCCTGTTTTAAAGTAATTATTTCCACCTGATGGTCTTTTGGAATTGGTACTGGAACATCCGACTGGAATTTCAGCACTTCTGGTCCACCAAATTCAAAAACTCTAATAGCTCTCATCAACTTCTGTCTAGTCGCCATGGTGATCTAGACATGCAGAAAAAAAAAATTAATGTATTGTCCTATTGTATCTAGGCTATCACTATGTTTTTTTTTCCCCTGGAGGGCCAGATCAAACAATTTTTCAAACAACAATTTAAATCCCAAGCTTACCACTGGTCTCATTTCATGTTTAAAAACCTTTCATCTTACAAATGCTCCAGCTACAAAGCAAAATACTTCATATTACCTCCTGTAGAGATTCAGTGCCTGCAACAAGGGAATCAAACATGCAAACAAAAACATCTGGATAGACACAGCATAATGCAATATCTTAGGTGTCCTTTTGTGTAAAGCTTGGGATGCAACATCTTGGAAATTTTTGGAGCTAATATAAGTTTTATTAACATTAGATAAATAGACCTTCCTTTGTTAGAGGATGAAATATTTCAAATACATAAAGAATATAATAAGCACATTTACCTGCCACCCAGCTTTAACAAATATTAATATTCTAAAAACATAAAACATTGTAGATATAACTGAAACCTCCTGGACTCATTCTGAAACCCAACTCTGTCCTCACCTTTTACGAGGTGCCTGTTACCGTAAACTCAAACATCATTCCCAGGTATGATGCTATACCACTGGTGTATGTAGTAGCAAACAATAGATATGCTATGGTTTTGCATGTTTTCAAACTTTATTTAGATTGGATCATACTGTAGTTACTTCTGCGACTTGCTTTTTCCTTTCCGCATTAAGGTTTCAAGATTTATCAATGTTCAAACACTTCGTAAAGTTCATTCATTTTAACAAAGGAGGAAAAACATTAAAAACAAAAGCACTGTTTGTGTGCAATCTTTTATAAATTACAAGAGTAATTTACAGTTAATCTTTCTGTCCTACCACTGTTAATGTTAAAATGAAAAGAAAACTCAGAGTTAAAATGAACCCTAAGAAAATGTGAAGAACAATTGTATATCAAATTAGATAACTGGAAATCTTCTAAACCTACAGAGATGTAATGAATGGGTTTTGACTGTATCTCCATAATTTTATTTGAGCATTATTACAATTTCTTGAAATTAACCACATTAAATATTGCTAGACTCTGCCACTACCTAGAACATCTTTGTAGCTTCTAAAATAATCATATTCATCAACCATGAATAGCTGAAACATAAGAAAGAGTTGAAGAAACTAGAACTTGAGATGAAAGAATTCAGACTTTTACTATATTGAAGCTCAGCCCAGGGCTACTCAGAACAGTCCATGCTAACTACAGAATGTCGTTCTGTTACCAGCCAGGAGAGTGTCCCCCACTCCCCACCAAAGGCTTTTAAGTTTTCTTTTCTATAGAAACGTTAAGTATAGAAATGTTAAGTCTTTCTAGTTTCTTAGTCCCTGGTTTTGATTACTCTTTTCATCAGTCTGTGAATACTAGGCTAAAGATTGCTCCTAGCCTGAATCCTAGAATTCATCTGTTCCCCTGCTTCTTGATTGCTTTGTAAATCAGTTTCTGAATCCTAAACAATAGAAGTCTCCTACCCTTGCTTCAGATAACTACTTGAAAGCCTGTGACTTCCTAATATCCCTCAGGCCAGTAAGCTAAACGCCAAACCTATTCTGGGTCCAGACAATTGACGCCAGCCGCGTGAGTTAAGAGGCTGAATGGCCATTGGCTTCAAGAGAGCTCTAACAGATTTATTAATTAAAATCTATTCTTCCTCATTCAGGGACCTCGGAGATACAGAGAATACCCCTACCATATTGCCAGACACAACCAAAAAAGCCAACATGGTCTTCCAGGTGGAGCTCGAGACCCCTTCCTCTCATCTAAGATCAGGCAGGGTGAGAGTTCCATGAATCCCCCAATAGGCAGGGACAGCTCTACGGCGCTGCCCAGCAGGAAGCAAAAACAGAAGAGACCTCCTCTCCCTCAGCTTCCTATAGAGATTTTATGGGGATCACGTCTCTCAAGGGGAAACTAGGCGGGCAGTTAGAGGCAGGCATTGGGTCTCTGCATTTCTGCACATTCCACAGAGTGCTACCGGCAGGGGGACATCCCCTCTCCATCCAAAACTCCCCCTTTGTATTGTAATTACCTACCCCTGAGGGAAAACAAATGGGCACAAAATACCCAACTCGATCAGACTAGTCACTCGCACTCGCACCTGCGCAGTACCTCTTGTCAATCAGAGATGCCAATCAAGTGGTCCCACATCCTTGGGGGAACAGCCCATTCTAGAAAGGATAAAAACTCCAAGTCCTGGGAAGTCCACCCTTTTCCTTTCTTTCCCTTTTTGGGCGCCCTACTCTTTTGACGGCTTCTTCCTCCTTTTCAAGCCTTTTGAGCTTCTCCTTTGCATGTGGCCTACTCCAAACTCTTTGGAATATAATTTCTCTTCTAATAATGGGCCTTTGAGCCATTCTCTACTGTTCGGGCCTACTTCACTTCTTTGAAATGTACTATCTCTTCGAATAAACCACTTTTTCAATACTTTACTCTGGCATCTCGTTCAATTCTTTGCTCAACTTGCCAAGGACCTGGACTTTGCGCCGAAGAAGGCCCACTTTCGGACAACAATTCCATATAGGGTGGGGAAGAGGGGGTGGGGTGGGGATCAAAAGCATTGTGATGGTGTTATTAATGGAAAGTTCTTGATNCATAGGCAGGTGTAAGAGAAAGAAAGGAACCATCTCCATGTTGAGGGACTCAAGAATACCTTCACTGAGAAGCTAATATTTGAGGTAGGTTTTGAAAGATAGGAGACTGAATACTAGAATTGGGGAGAGTCGTTATGGGTGAAGGTAACATAGTAAGTAAAGAAATAGTGGCAGAAATAAATGCCAGCATTCATTCCCAATGAGAAAGTAGTCTAATGTATGGAATGTAATAGTTTAGGGCAATAAAAGGAAAAGAAATTAAAACTGGAGTGTCAAACCCCTTGAACCCATGTTTATAAGTTTCAGTTTAATTCTGCCAAGCAGAAGAATCAGTATGAACAAAGACACAGAGATAAAACAGCCTGGGCTGTGTAGGGAAGAGTGAACAGTTATTACCAAAGAACAAACTACAGGTAGAGAAGGAATGGGAGATAAGAACGGTAAGATAGGTGGGAGAGAGATCACAAAGGCGTCTTCTATCATAACACAAGCATTTTCAACAATGCCCTGAAACCTACAAGAAACGAATGCTAGAATTCATTGTTAAACAATCAGAATTACATTTCAGAAAGAAACCCTTATAGAGCAAGGATAGATTCCAGGAGGAGGAGGGAGTGGGGTAAGGTGTCTATTATAGAAATCCGGGTATGGGCCTCGGTAAGATAACTTGAACTAGACTACAGGCAGTAGGAATGGAAAGAGGAGACAGAAAACAGTTCTAGTAAAGGAAAGCTCAGTGAGAAAGAGTGAAGAGATAAGCCTCAAACCCCAGGAGTCCCCAAGACAGTCACACGAGAGAGGAGCAGGTCTGGCGGAGAAAAGACAAGCTCAGTTTCAGTTTGGAGGTTGACCCGAGCTCTCCAACTCAACTTTCTGTGCTGATGGAAGTATTCTGCATCTGCACTGTCAAACAGGATCGCCACTAGATGCGTAGGGCTAGTAAGCATTTTTATTATTATTATCATTAACTTCAGGTGTACAGAGCAACATAATAGTTAGACATTTACAAAGTGATACCCTCCCCTCCCCCAAGCTTGGGGCTAGTATGCGTTTGAAATGTTGCCAGTGTGACTGAGGAACTGAATTTTTTTAATTTTAAGTTGACTTTTAATTTTAAATAGCTGCTAGACATTTAAATGTGGCTAGTAGCTAACGTACTGAACAACGCAGGCCCACAGCTTAGTAGAAAATTCTAAGCTAAAGATAACCACATGACAATGGAAAATGTGGGATCGTACATGAGATCGTCACGAAGAAGATATAGAATACAAAAAGTAGAGGTGCGAGCAGGGACTGAGCACTGGGCAACACCGAAATCTGAGGAGCATCCAGAGAAAAAGAGGCTTGTGGAAAGATGCCCAGAAAGGAAAGGGAGGGAGAAGAGGAGAAAATGATGTCACAGAGGCTGTAGAAAAAGAGTTTTTTTAAGAAAAAGTATGTGGCCAAGAGTGTCAAATGTCACGGGGAAGTCAAAAGAGATAATGACTTAAAAGGGCCCATTAACTCCAGCAATACAGATGCCATTAGCGACATTAGCAAGAATCGTTTCAGTGGAGAGATAGGGGCAGAAGCCAGGTTGCCACAGGCTGAGGAGTGGAAAGCTGTAAGCATTTGCCTGTCTTCCTGTGCAGAGGCCACGTTCATCTTCTCTGTCTCAGTCCAATTTTGGAAAATGGGCGACCAAAGTTGAGCAGGTCAAGAAATTATAAGGAAAGATGCTAGGATGTGAATATACTATCATATAAATAACAAAAGTCCTGCACATAACATTTTCATTGACTCCATCACCTTGTTCTGAGTTAGAGCTCTCAAAAAATGTATAGCGACCTTGCATTTGTTTTAACCTTTCCCTTATTATCCAAAAGAATTAGTATTCCCTTTCCTCTGTGAAGTTAAATTTATCGAAAGAGTTAAAAATTATGTTGGTTTGTTTGTTATCAAAAGTTAGGAAATAGGATGATTTTCTTGCTTATTTTCTTTCCTTACGTATTTCTGTTAAATCAAAAGGTTCAGTTTAATTCCGTAGGGATGTGAAAACACAGAAATGACCCAGCACTTATTCCCAACAAGGCAAACAAGCAAGGCCTCTGGATAAAAGATAATTTCTTTTGTTACTAGAGGAGTCCCCCAAGTGGCAGAAATTGTGTAATGGGGCCTTTTAAAGACAAGTACAGACGCATTTTAAAAATATGTTTAAATATTTTGAGAGAAAACATTACCCTAAAATAGAAATAATTAAAAATGTAATACCTTGAAAGAAGATACATTATCTCCAACAGCTTCTACTACCCCAGCCACGTCACAACCAGGAGTATAGGGTAAGAGTGGTTTTCTACTGTAAGTACCAGAGCGAATGTACGTGTCCACTGGGTTTACACCGCACGCATGGACTTTGATTAGAACCTGCAATGACAATGTATTAGTTCACACGGAGCATTTAGGGATGCAGTCATCATTAGGCTAGGGCTCTAATGATGGGAGCTATAAAAATGGAGGGGAAAACCTTGCCTTCAATGAGCTCACCTTCCAGTTTCGCACACCAACATATAAAGAAAAATGTAAGACACAATGGCTTACGTGCTATATTAAAACCATTCTGAGAAAACAGCAGTGGGAATATTGGAGGAGATGTGTGTCAGAAACCTCTACTTGCTCATCCAGTCCATTTCCTCCTCCTGGATGCAGAGGAAGAATATTCATTGCTGGCTCCTAATTTACAGCTCTGAGTAGCCAAATGATTGGGTTCCAGCCAATGGAATGTGAACGAAAGTGATGAGGGCGACTTTCAGGCCTGACCCAGAAAGACCTTTCTGGGCAATCCACACTGTGCTTCTAGCCTTTCACATGACCTTAGAAGACAGATGTCGGAAGTGGCAGAGGCACATGATGGAAGAAGCCTCGGTCCCTAAATCATTCACTGTTGGAGGACAGCCACCCTCCAACATTTTAGAACTGTGGAACTTAGTGATGGATAAATAATTTTCTATTGTTGAACCATTGAGATTTTGAGGTTACATCTACTAGAGAAGCTGATTTTACCTTAATTAATACAGAATAATTACTTTTGCCATAAGAGTAAGGGAAGGCCTTTCAAAGGAAGTGGTATCTGCACTAGGCATTCAAGGATGAGTGGAAATTCTTTCAGAATGGGAGAAAAAGGGTATTTCAGGTTAAAGGAATATTATATGCAAAGACAGAAGGAATGAAAGTGCCTCTTGGGGAAACCAGGTAACACTTGATGTTACAGCAGTCTACTGAGAAGGAGTGATAAGAAATACATCTATGGGGTGACTGGTTAGCTCAGTTGGTTAGGGCGTGGTGCTGATAACACCAAGGTTGCTGGTTCGATCCCCGCATGGGCCACTGTGAGCTGTGCCCTCCTTAAAAGAGTCAACTATGCCATTGTAGCATGAAAGCAATGTGTAACCAATGACCATGGCTGTTCCCCAATAATAAAAAAATAATAATAAAAGAAAAANAATTCAATTAAGTTTTGTCTTTTTTCATTATTCTTACGAAAACTCTACCCCCAGTCCAGCTAACACTTATCCAAAGAGGGAACTCATTCTGAAATATTCTCCAAGCTCCACAGGATCAAACGATGGTTCTTCAGAGCCACGGATAAAAGAAAACCTCAAGTCATTTATTCATTCAACAAATGTTTATTGAGAGTCTATTATGTGCCCGGCACTATGCTGGGTGCCTAGATCACATGGTGGTGCTACCTTCTGAGAGGCTGAGGTTCTTGCAATTACATTATGTGAAACGGCTGACGCTAGAGAACTAGAGTTTCTCCCTCATTCCCACAGGGAGAATCTCAAAACAGGTTTATTACAGCCAGGTCTTTATTCTGTGGTATGGACTAATGCCCAAGTAAACAGAGCAGGTAGACTAGTTAAGGAAACATTTTTACTTTCCCATGTCTTCAAACATCAGGTTGTACCTGCCTTTAAATACTCGTTTCCAAAATACAGCTGAGTCAGCAATGGTGAGAGCATAGCAAGGACAATAAATCCTGTCGCAAAGGCTCCAGTGTCAACCCTAAAATATCCAGATCCTCTGGTGAAATGACAAGCTTTTTACTTCTGGTTCATACCACTACGTTTCTATAATACTGAAACCAAGGAACACACAGCAGGACAGATCGGGGATCCTTTATTATTCCAGATGGACAAGTGCTAATGTCACAAGCCAGATCAGACCCTCAGAGAGGATCTCTTACTTCCTTGAGTAGGGGGTGGCTGCACTGGACAGACATTATGTTCAGTCTGGAAGTGTGAACTCAGTAACTCAGAGTCCTGCTCAAGGCTGTGTGCCGTCAGCTGACAAATGGCAGTTAAGAGCCATAAATGAAGCTTTCTGCAACACTCTTGCATGGAGATAAGGGGATTGACGGCCGTGAGTTAAACTGAGGGCTTAAAATGATAAACTGAGATCACTATTACTAAAACACTTTGACATTTTAAAAAGTAAAATACAAATGTAAGAGAATAGGATCACTACTGTTAGACTATGGGATATGAAATACTTCCCAATGAATTTTTGTTGTAATCTTATAAGCAACCCCTCAAACACTATGAGCGCACCCACTGTAGACCCCTAAGCTGCTGGGTCTACAGTGGGTGCAGGAAAAGCAGGCTAGCCCTCTCCACTACTATAATCCTGCTATCCTCCTGGGGAGTCTCTGGGATGGTTCATTTTATGTGGCAACTTGGCTGGGCCATGGTGCCAGATTTTGGTCAAACATTATTCTGGATACTTCTGTGAAGGTGTTTTTTTGCATAAGAGTAACATTTAAATCAGGAGACTTTGAGTATAACAGATTGCCTTCTATAATATGGGTGGGCCTCATCCAATCAGTTGAAGGCCTTAACANTGCTTCAGATAACTACTTGAAAGCCTGTGACTTCCTAATATCCCTCAGGCCAGTAAGCTAAACGCCAAACCTATTCTGGGTCCAGACAATTGACGCCAGCCGCGTGAGTTAAGAGGCTGAATGGCCATTGGCTTCAAGAGAGCTCTAACAGATTTATTAATTAAAATCTATTCTTCCTCATTCAGGGACCTCGGAGATACAGAGAATACCCCTACCATATTGCCAGACACAACCAAAAAAGCCAACATGGTCTTCCAGGCGGAGCTCGAGACCCCTTCCTCTCATCTAAGATCAGGCAGGGTGAGAGTTCCATGAATCCCCCAATAGGCAGGGACAGCTCTACGGCGCTGCCCAGCAGGAAGCAAAAACAGAAGAGACCTCCTCTCCCTCAGCTTCCTATAGAGATTTTATGGGGATCACGTCTCTCAAGGGGAAACTAGGCGGGCAGTTAGAGGCAGGCATTGGGTCTCTGCATTTCTGCACATTCCACAGAGTGCTACCGGCAGGGGGACATCCCCTCTCCATCCAAAACTCCCCCTTTGTATTGTAATTACCTACCCCTGAGGGAAAACAAATGGGCACAAAATACCCAACTCGATCAGACTAGTCACTCGCACTCGCACCTGCGCAGTACCTCTTGTCAATCAGAGATGCCAATCAAGTGGTCCCACATCCTTGGGGGAACAGCCCATTCTAGAAAGGATAAAAACTCCAAGTCCTGGGAAGTCCACCCTTTTCCTTTCTTTCCCTTTTTGGGCGCCCTACTCTTTTGACGGCTTCTTCCTTCTTTTCAAGCCTTTTGAGCTTCTCCTTTGCACGTGGCCTACTCCAAACTCTTTGGAATGTAATTTCTCTTCTAATAATGGGCCTTTGAGCCATTCTCTACTGTTCGGGCCTACTTCACTTCTTTGAAATGTACTATCTCTTCGAATAAACCACTTTTTCAATACTTTACTCTGGCATCTCGTTCAATTCTTTGCTCAACTTGCCAAGGACCTGGACTTTGCGCCGAAGAAGGCCCACTTTCGGACAACAATTCCATATAGGGTGGGGAAGAGGGGGTGGGGTGGGGATCAAAAGCATTGTGATGGTGTTATTAATGGAAAGTTCTTGATCTAATTAGTCAAAAGTTGTATCACTTAAAAACCCTTTACTTAAAAATGATTTGCAAGCCGGCCGAATGGCTTAGTTGGTTAAGAGCTCGCTCAAGAATGCTAGCTCTGAGCAACAGCAGTTCGATGCCCGGCCCGAGCTGAGCTGCCGCTGAGCTGCCAACAGGTGGCAGGATAGCTCAGCTAAATAAATAAATAAATAAAATAAAAATGATTTAATGTCGTACTTAGCACAGAGGAGACAGTAAAATTTCCATTGCTAAAAGGTTGTTTAGCAAGGATATATCCTGAAGCGCAGCCCTCAAATAAAAGGGGGCAGAAGCAGGCAAAAGGCATAAACCCAGCAGCACTGCAGGGCAGCTAAGCAGCCCCCGAGGGTGAGAACACCTGCACCAGAGGACAGGAAAGAGAACTCACTCCACACCTACCCAGCAGTTTCATGATTGTATTGCTATTTGCATCTTCACTCAAGCTGGGTATTTCTTAGACAAGAAAGTGAAAAATAAAGAAAATAAAACAGAAAAAGAAAAGGTTGCCCAGATCAGAGTTTTCCATTCTGCAAATAAGAACACAACTGTAGGGTTTTTTTCTTCCCACTTTTTGTCTTCAGCATGGTGTTACGGAAAGAGTGTGGGCTTTGGAATCTGACAGCTGTCAGTGCGCATCCCAGCTCTGTCATTTACTAGCTACATTGCCTTGGGCACAGCAGTCAACTTTGTTGAGCCTCTTCATCTGAAAACTGGGCTCCCACTCAGGGTGACTGTGCTATTATAGATACACGGCATCATCAAGCACACAGCCTGGCCAACGTTTACTCCTATGTACGGTAGACACCGTTATTCCTTTCCCATCTGTTTTCTCTTTTCCAGTTTCTTATTCATTAAAATAGTCTCAATTCTGTAATTCTACAATCACTATTGTAGACTTTATTATAACAATATTTACAGGATTCTGGTTGTAAAAACAAGTCATTAGCCTCAAAAATTTCACAGTCTAAAGAATCATTTAAACGAAAACATTAATACCAGACAGTAGTTGTTAATCATCCAACATATATTTTTTGAACATTAACTGCGAGGCACTGTGCTCAACTCAGAGAACACAAGGGGCAGGAAGAAAACGCCCAGCCACTCCCCAGCGCCTGCTCATCCCGCGCGCACTCCCTCACACGTGTACACGCCAACCATGTACGATCTGTAGCTCTTTTCCCACTTTCAACAGCTACCCACTTCCTACCTATTCATTTCTTTCAAGCACTCGCATCTATCTTTTCACCAACAGACATCACTATTATCCTCAAAAAACTGTAGCAATAATAAAAGCAAAATTACCCTGAAATAGGATCTGTCAAAAATATCTAGCACATACATATTTTTCCCCTACATTTTGACATTTGCTAAGTTGGGAGAAAAGAACAAAGGAAGCAGGGGACTCATCCTTAATAGTGGATTTAGAAGACACCCTTCCTGGTCCAGCACTTATCCTATGGAGCGTGTAAGGCAGCGGTTCTCAACCTGTGGGTCGCAACCCCTTTGGGGGTCGAACGACCCTTTCACAGGGGTCACCTAAGACCATCGGAAAACAAAAAGATATTTACATTATGATTCATTACTAGCAAAATTACAGTTATAGAGTAGCAACGAAAATAATTTTATGGCTGGGGGTCACCACAACATGAGGAACTGTATTAAGGGGTCGCGGCATTAGGAAGGTGGAGAACCGCTGGTGTAAGGAGACAAGCGTGACCTTGACAGCTGTGTGTCCTGCTTGGCTTCTGGCAATCTTAGTTCCCACTGAGCCTTGCCTCTGTGCCTGATCAGGCTCCAGTCTGCACTCCTTGCCTTTGAACCGCCTCAACTACCCACAGGACCACCACCTTCTGCTTCATAATACAGGTGCTATGTCAACAGGTCTAATAAAAAGAATAAAAGAGCACAACAAACACACAAACAGTAATTGGAATTTTCAAGCCCTTGCAATGCCTGATTTCTTCTAAAAAGCACATCTTTCATGTCTATTGATGTAATTATTTTCACAGTAAGTAGAGAAGCAAGTTATTAAAACCACCCTTTAAATTGTACGCAGAAATAGAAATAAAATCACCGACCATTTTATAGATGAGAAAACATTCCAAGAGGTTGAGACTCACCAAGGTCACACAGACGCACAGCTAGAACCCAAGTGCTAGACCCTAAATGTTGTTGGGTGATTTTATTCCCTTACTACACAATCCTTTTCATCTTACCTTTCAAATGTGGGCATAGAGGACCCTTCATCTCTTAGAAATATACTTTATAATGCCAGTGAGACAGACTGAGCTAGAAATCTGAAATTCAACTAATCTACAGGTAGGATTATGGATTTTATGATTAAGGCATCTGTCTATGGTTTGAAATTTCTAAAATGCCCATAAGTTAGGGCATCCACTAGAGATGCTCAGGATATGATTCTATTAGGAAAACCATCCTTTAATTGTATGCAGAAGTGGAAATAAAATCACCATCCATTTTATGGATAAGAAAACATTCCCAGAGGTGACTTCCTTATCTGTAAAATGGGGCCAGTACTGCCTAGCCTAGGACCCTTGTGAAGACCTACTGCAACCGCAAACGGTGATTCACAGCACTTCCAGCGTGCAGTGCGCTGTATTATTCAGATTAAATCACTTGCAGTCCGCAAACCTGTCACATTTCTTGTGTTTTTTAATTGAACTGTACTCCAAATAGGTTTTTCTATTTCTCAAATATAAACTTTTAAAAATTTAACCACGAGTACCTTGGTTTAATTTTTGGTTTTACTTTTTAACCTTTGAAAGGTTGCCAACCATCCTTGGCAAATCCATGAAATCCAGAATTTAAAATTCTTCCTCAGTGATCTCCACACTACACATTAATCCATTAGGTTTAAATAAAAATTAAAGGGATAGGGAAAACGTTAGAAGTATATTTTAATATAAGATGAATAGAGCAATTCACAAAGCCAGAGGAAAGGCACATTATGAGAGAAAAGCAGGAGTAAAATTAAATAAGAATTTTAGGCAAGAAATTAAAAAAATAAAAAGTTGGAAAGAGAATCAATCATAAAATATGCTACTGATCAAGAATGATTCATATAACATACTATTATTTTTAACCTAGAAGAAAGTTTAAAAATTAAAAGTGGCCAAGGGTGTTTCTTCTTGGCTGTGACCGCATCAGATTACTTCGCTGGTCTGAACTTAGTGCCCACTTCTCATAAGCGGGTTGAGTAGTTGTTTAACAGATCATTCCAACCCCCCAGGTTCTCTGATGCAAAGACTGGATGGGGCTGGGCAGGCTGCTTTCCAGTGCTGGGGAGCAGAGCTCGGTGGGGTGTGCTACTGCAGCTGACCAGATATTCACATCGCCATTTCCACTAACTGCGGAAAAAGTCCAAACTTTGGCCTTTAAATGGTTCAATCATTAACACACCTTCCCAGGTCAGTGACAGAACTCTCCTGTTGGAGCTGTGTAAACGATGTATTAACAGAGTGTTTTGTAATTTTGTTTTCCTTTGAAGACTATTCTACGTGAGGGGCAACAAGGGAAAAAGGGAAGAAAAGGAAAAAAAAAACCCTACACATCTCTCCAAAAGACCGCAACTCTGATGGCAAAGTAGGAGAAAGGTCAGGCAGAAAGCGCTCGGGACCCTTGCAGTTGCAGGAACCGAAAAGAAACCTGCCTCTCAAGCTGGGCCGTGGGCACAGGCACGCAGCAAACGCCCGCGGCTGCAGGAATCCCAAGCCCAAGCCTGGCCGCAGGGAGAATCAAGCGGGTGGCGGGCAAGGGGTGCGGGCGTAGCGGCAACGGGCACCCCGCGGCGTGGAGCCCAAACGCAGATCCTACTAGAAACCAGGGCTGAGAGCTCAGGACAGGCAGGAAAAACTCCCCGAGTTGATTTATGGATGAGGAACTTGCAGCCCCTAGAGGGAAGATTTAGGCCAGGAGTTCGTTATTCCCTGGTTTTCTGGGAGGACTGTGTGCAGGCAGGAGCGCAGCCAAAAATCAAGCTCGATTCCATTTGGACGAGCTCCGGGGAGGTGCAAGGTCTGAACAACCGAGGGGTCTTTTTAAAACCACTTACCGCTTCTACAGTGGGGACTCAAAGTCTGCGACGGCTCCCACTGTTTCCACAGAAAAGGGGGCGGGGACGACCGTCTTCAACATTTGTTGGCCCCGCCTCTCCCCGCCACTAGGAGACATCACGAGAGTCTCCCAAGTTCGGAACGACGAGGAAGTTTGGACCTTCTCGGCGCCACTCCTTTCAATATGGCTGCCCCCAGGGAAAGGCGAGGGCTAATGGGAAAGAACAGATCCTAAATCCCTCATCGCATGGATCGTAGCGCGGAGTTCAGGAGATGGAAAGCGCAGTGCCTGAGCAAAGCGGACCTCAGCCGGAAGGGCAGTGTGGACGAGGATGTGGTTGAGCTTGTGCAGCTCCTGAATGAACGAGAACAGTTTTTCACCACGAGTTCCTGCGCTGGCCGCATCATCCTCCTAGATGGGGTGAGCCTCCTTTGTGCCCTTCCAGCGCCTGCCTTGTAGTGTGCAAATTAGGAGCCCTGTGCCCACTCAGTGCGACACCCCAAACCAGCCTCTTTGTGTTTGTCCTTCTGGTGGGTGGTCTCGGTTTCTTTTATCTATGAAACGGAGAGGGTGAATTAGACTAGTGCCTCTGAAACTTTAATGTGCCTACTAGTCACCTGGAGATCTTTTAAAATACACATTCTGATTCTGTAGGTCTAGCGTGGGTCATGGTATTCTGTATTTCTAACAAGCCCCGAAGAGGTGCTGAAACTGCTGGCCTGGGAATGGTCTTGAGTTGCAAGGGCTCAAGAATTTGATTTTCTGAATACTAAGGGAATTTTAAAGACTTTCCAGCCTGGAGAAATTGGTGGCTTCTCTTCAGCCGCTCTACCAAACTACTGTACCTACCTGACTGAACGTCACCAGCGTTAAGGTGTTCACTGCCTCCTAGCGGCCCACTCCATTATTACAGCTCTGGTAATTTTTATGTTACACTAAGTACAATACTGTAGTATATACAGTGTGAAGTAGCGGTCAAGCCCTTAGGTTTCGCAGTGATACAGCTTATAGTTATGGGAATTATTGGCTATGTGACTTTAGGAAAGTTATCCAAACTCATCCCCTCCCTGTTCACGAACTGAGGATAATAAAGTATCTGCTTCAAAGGAGTTCTGTGTACAGGAAACGGGATGATTTATTTGAAACATTTAGTGTGGTGCCTGGCCCATATGAAGAGCACTGTAAAAGTTAGCTGCGTGTTAATTTTGGTATTAGTATTGAATTCAGGGCATGAAAGACAGCAAACTCATAAACTCATTCTTTAGGTCCTTCCCTGATCATTTGCTGGCCTCCGGGGCTAGCAGGGCCTGTTTTTTGATATTGCTTCCATTGCCTCCTGAGCGCTGACACTCTGGCTGGGCTTGTTCTCTCTCTTCCACCCTTTTTACTGCCCTATCCTACCTGGACTTTTGCAGTGGTTTCCTAATAGGTCACTAAACTACCAGTCTCTCTACCCCAAACTATGTTACACAGTTAACCAATTCACCTTTCTAAAGCACAACGCTGTGTGCATGTCACTCATTTATGCTGAAATCTTTTATTATACATTTTTCAACATCACTACATCCAAACCCCAACTCCAGCATACCTTTCAACTCTATCTTCTGCTGCTTCTGTTCATCTTTATCTATTTACTGAAACGGAACTGTTCTCTTTTTCATCTTATATGTATCTTCCTTTGCCTTTGCCCATGTTTGTTTTTCCAAAATGTTTTCCCCCATCTCTGCATACCTAAGACATGACTCCCAAACTCCCTTCTCCCACCAGAACACAAACACATACTTGGAAGTAATGACTACTTCTTCTCAACTACCTTAGGACTTTTTCTGAACCTCTCTTCATTATATGTATTATTTTATACCTTGTATTTATATTTTCACTTTGCCTTATTTCGGGAAGGATTTGGATCAACTTACAAAAGGGCAATACAAGAAGAAAAATTAAAAGTGGGAAAATCTGGATAAAGGGAGTATAAATAAGATGAAGCCAGTGATGGCATTAGTTCCCAAAATATGACCCTTGATTCTGTAATTTTGCTAGAGGTGGGCCATACATTTGGCTGTGCGATTTAGAACAGCCATAATAAAATCAGATACATAAGTCAGTGAGGTCACTGAATAAAAACAAACCAGTTATTTAGGATAAGCATAGTGCTTCCCATTTCCAAGGCCAGACTGCAAAGTGTACCCATTGTATAAATAGTTACTATGTAGAAGTATAGTGATTTAAAAGTACTTGTGGCTTCCTGAATCCTCTTCCCAGTGTTCTTGAGGGTAGGATCTCTTTATACCCAAAGTACCTAACAGAACTTTGCAAACAAACATTTTTCCAGTTAATAAAAAAAAGAAATCTGATGTTAAAATATTTGCATTCTTGAAGCTTTGACCTTTTTTTTAGTCTTACCTCTGCCCCTTGGGTCTACATATAAAGTCTAATGAAGAGGTTACAAATGTATGCCTAGAGAGACTAGGGACATATAAGGGTGTGAATAGCTCAGGTGTGAGTAAAAAATGGTAGGTCCTCTGTGGGATTGTGACAGCAGTGCTTTCTTACAAAAGTAATTCATAGTCTTTTTTTGTTTTTGTCATTAAATATTGTGCTAGCCAAATAAAATAGCTACAGTACAACTCAAGGCTTGCTAGTGTACAACCCCTTGTAATCCTTCTCTCCTGACAAAATCGTGACCGTATTTTAGAAAATATTAAGTTCTTTTACCTTAGTAAAACAAAAGTGTTGTTCTATTTCAAGTAATTTGGTTTCATTTTTGTTTTGGTTTAACTTTACCCCAAACCCTACTGACTTGTTCTCAGTAACACTTAAAATCACCACTTGGGATTATTATTTAAGAAAGCCTACAATGTGTTTGTTATACATTGTACTTATTATTTTTGTAATATATGATTAAATTACATTGTTTTGTTTTGTTTTATTTTAGAGTATCAATGGTTTCGAGGTTCAGAAAAAAGACTGTTGCTGGCTACTGGTTACACACAGACCTTGTATAAAAGATGATATGGTAAGTTTTTATATATAAATTTAGAAATAAACTTTGATTCATAATCACTTTAAGTACATGTGGAAAGAATAGAAAATTCAATGTGATTTATGTGCATAATTATAAAGACTGAAGATTATAAAGCCTAAAGAGAATTTATTAAAGTGGCTTTTTTGAGTTGTAGGAGATAAAAGTATGAATATGCGTATGTATGCAAGCATTACTGTCAGCAGCTCAACAGAACACATTGTCTTGGACCTAGTATAGAAGTCATGGACGTTGGATACGTATTGTCCAAACTTTGAATTTCAATTCTGCCATTTGATAACTGTAACCTGGAACAAATTATAGACGGAGAAGGGAGCTAGGAGAAAGGGATTAGAAACTAAATACAAGGTATAAGTTATACATCACTTACTTGGATGGCTTCTTGAAAATAAGTTTGTATGAGTCAGGCACTTTGTATTACTGGTTCAGGTGCTCAGATGTTGTCTTCAGAGTACTCCTTCAATCTCCATCCACTTCTTTGGATACTGCTGCTCTCTGCATGTCTGCCTTTATTCTCTTCTGCTATAGATGATCTGTGTGGTGGGAAAGATAGCTGCCAGTAACCCCAGCAGAAAAAGACTTCTAAGATCCATCTGTCATCCTCAGAGTACTTCACTCTGAGGTATCCTCCTTGGGTTAGCTGTTCTCCCCCTGAGATCAGTTATTTTTGTCAGTAGAATGACATGCTACCCTTTTTAGCCTGAAGCACTTGGCATCTCTGATATTATGATAGCAGGAGTGATGAGTGACAAGGTCATGATTGACAGTCCCTCCAGAATCAAATGGTATGAAGGAGGGAGGATGCTACCGAGGGATACTAGGTAGACAGAAATGACAACTGCCTTCTGTAAATTCTAGCTCAGACATAATAGTCACATGTGTTTCAAACCTTAGTCTAGACTAACAACAAAGTATTTAAACAAACCTAGTAGTCATTATATACCATATTTCTTAATGAAAAATCTGTTATGGAATTAAATACAGTAGTAGTTTACTTTTTTAAGATATGGTTGGAAAGAATGACACTGAAGGTATATAGGAGAATTAAAAAAAAAAAAAAAGGGCAGATTAACACTGAAGTTATGTATGATAAAGGGTCTCCAAAGGACAGGATCATATATATTTTTGTCTGATACTGACATTTTTCATTGATTTAGGTTGCAGCTCTGAAGAAAGCAAACGGTGATGCCATTTTGAAATTTGAACCACTTGTTCTTCATGTGCAGTGTCGACAGTTGCAGGATGCACAGATTCTGGTAAAAACTTTGTAATTATACTTGGAGTTATAGGCATGTGGGTAGATTTAATTTAAAGTCTTAAAACTCCTACCAAAAATTATGTTTACTTGCAGGTTTGGGGTTATATGTATTGCATTTTGTACAGCGAAAAGCAGTTTACTGATTAGTCAGATTATCAGAATTTAACAAATTAATTTTTTTACAGCATTCAGTGGCAATAGATTCTGGCTTCAGGAACTCAGGCATCACAGTGGGGAAGAGAGGAAAGATTATGTTGGTAAGATTCCTTTTGGCAAGAAGCAATTCTTTGAGCCTGAAGCGATCCAGTTTATTGAAGAACCTTCTAACTAGACTCCTGCCTTTAGTCTCTCCTTACTCAAGTCTTCTTGTCATTCCCTTGTTCAAAAAACTTCAGTGACATTCTTTCCGACAGGGCAAAGTCCAGACTTGTTAGATGTACATTTGAGGCCTGAGTTTCTTGTACTGTACTCCGCTTACCTTTAACCTCATTCTCTGTGCCTTCCTCATCCCAAATAGTTCCAACTGGATAAGCACCATGATGTCGTGGAAAGCATCACAGGAGGTGTCTGAAGTCCTCTACACCACAGCCATGCTTGGTGAACTTGGGCAAGCTCCTTAATCCCTCAGGGTCTGCATTTTCTCAGCCAGATTGAGGGTCCAGCAGCCTACCGCCCTCTGGTCAAGCCCAGCCCACCGGGGGTCCAGATCCCGTTTCACCCATTTGATGAATTGCTGTCTAAGGTTGCTCTTGTGCGTCAGTGGTGAAATTGAGTAGTGGTGACACATACTGTATGGTCCACAAAGGTGAAAATAATTACCATCCTTTCACAGAAAAAGTTTGCCGACCCCTGGACTGAATGATCTTTAAGGCCCCTTCTAAGGGTCACATCCTCTCTGAGTCCTTTCCTGGCCAAGCCAACCCTTAGTGATATTGCCCTATTCTGATCTGCTGTAGTATTTACTGTTTGTATTTACCATTTGGAATGGCATTTATTGTTTGCTTTTGAACTAATTTCAGCTTGTCCTCCATTCTAGTTCCCTAGACCTTCCTATTTTATACCAATTTTTAACAACTAGCCTATTTCCCAAATAGAGGTGTCTTTCAAACGAAGACTCCTGTAAAGCACGACTAAGTAGAACATCAAAGCCCACGGTACTGGTGCGAGTCCCCCTCTCATTCCCCACTGCATCTGGTGGCCCAAGCAAGAACAGAGCCATTCTTTTACCTTCCTCTCCTTTGTCTTCCACATTCAATCAGTTACAAGTCCTGCCACTTCTGCCTCTAATTTCTCACACCTGGCACAATTGCCCCAAGTCCTCTGTCACTGCCCTGACTTACGCCCTCAGCACCCCTCACCTCAGTCATTACAGTGGTCTCCTGACTGGGCTCCCTGCTTTCCACCTTCTCCTTCAGTCCCTCTGACCAATACTGTCAAATCTCCCTTTTGAAAAAGTCAGGGCCTCCAAATATTTTTCCTGATATTGAAGGCCTTACCCAAACTATTTTCCATCTACCTTACTTATGCTCACCTCCCGCTGGTATACTAACACTCTAGCCAGATAGAAAACTATAGGTTGTTCCCCAAACGTGTCACAGGCTTTCATATCTCCATGACTACAGCTAAGTTGTTCCTCTGGCAGGAATGCCCCTCTGTCCCCATTTTTAGTTCTGGTGAAATTGCACTTATCCTTTAAAATCCCAACTCAAATGCCTCCTTTCCCATAAAGCTGAGGCCTCAGTCTCAATTAGCTGCACCTCTTCTACATTTTCTTAATGTTCTGAGTGTGTGTGTGCACGTATGTGTATGCACATACATGCTTGTGCTTCTCTTGTCATAGGTCCTATGTTGTATTATAATTCTTTGTCCACCTGTTCATTTCCTGTTCTAAAGTGTAAGCTCTTACAGGGCAGGGACCACGTTATATCCATCCTGTATGTTCACGCCTTACATTGGGCCTAGAACATGGCAGATGCTCAGTAAAGTTTCATGAATGAATTTTTTTTTCTTGTGATAGTTTTTGTTGCTGTTCTTATTCTGTATCCAGTGTTTGCACTTACTTGCAGCACATTGACGTTTCATCAACAGGGTTACTAAGACTGGCCCTCAAGCGTTGAGAAGCGGCCACTTTGTGAGCTAGAGCAGGCACGGTTTATATTTACAATCACGCTCTCTGCTCAAGCAGCGCCAAGAGGCTCTTTCGCTTCCAGTCCATTTTGATTTTCTCTTGAAGTTTCTGTGGAGATTTCATTTATTTCTTTTCTTGCTTTTTCAGCTTTAGTGAGATTGAAACTATTAAAGCTATTGGATTCTTTGATATTATCTGCTTCTCTGAAAGACAATGTATAGAATGACTTTAAGAAATGACTTTATATGATGGGAAAATCTATTTAATCTCCTTTGATTCAACTATGTTTAGCTAAATTATATTAAAGCATAAACCTAAGTGCTGTAATGATACTGAATGAACTATGTTTAAAGACAACCCTAACTAGGACTTTGCTTTAGTTATTATCAATATCTCTAGTACATAATTCATCATGTATAAATTGTTTGTTCCTTGTAGGCTGTCCGGAGCACGCATGGCTTAGAAGTTCCATTAAGCCAGGAGGGAAAACTGATGGTAACCGAGGAATATATTGACTTCCTGTTAAAGATAGCAAATCAAAAAATGGAGGAAAACAAGAAGAGGATTGAAAGGTATATTAATTAGATATTTCCATGTTATTCTTATATGCCTAATTCATCTCTAAAAATATTAATATATACCATCTTCAGTTTATACTCCCAACTGCTTTTCTATTTGTAACCTTACCATGAATGATAAAAAGATGATCAAACTCATAGATGAGAGTAGTCCAGATTGTCATGGCTACTAAATTGAGCATAAGCTCCACCGAGAAGAACGGGACAAATGACTGCCAGCAACAGGCATAAAGGAGAGAAACATACGCACACAGGTAAGAGAGCCCAACAGCCACCAGGACCATAACTGATCAAGTTGAAGGTAGCCACGGCAGAGGTACACACTGCCCGCTGGGTGCGATCTACTGGAGACTACCTCAAATCTCCTTTCGAGGAGAACAGACTGGTTAATTTTAGCCTGATAAATATTTTACACCTTTAGTGAGCTCAATACCCAGCTCTTAGCATGGGTTAGATCTAGAATTGCCATAATGGTCCCAGTAGGAAGTATTATGGCTATCAGTTTACATCTTTACGCTTCTCTTATTCTTAAACTTTACCTCCTGGTTGATAAAACTCTTACATTGCATTCTTTTTTCAACTTTTTTCTAAGATAGTTTTTGATATTAAAAAAAGTGACTATTACGTTGCCTTTCTTATATGTCAATAATGCCATTGACCTACCACCAATAGATGTACATTTCTGAGTTATTGTGGGGATGGCGAACCTGATACCATTTATAATGTCCTGTTTCCCTTCTTCCCACCCCCTTGGCCACCTCACAACCGGTTAATCACTGCCTAAGTTAACTCTTAAATTTTTCTTTCCCCATCCTTACTGCCACTTTCTTCATTCAAGACCATTGCAATACTAGCTTGTCTCATAGTAGAATTCTTCTAGCGTGTCTCTCTGCTAAGCCATTCTCCATATCACCATCAGAATCCTATCCATAAAATACACAGGAATCCTGTTGTTTAACTCACCTGCTTAAAATTCTTTAATAGCCAGAATGTGTTTTGAAGCAGTTAAGGCAGGAAGTGCCAATAGTCTCAGTGTCGCATAGTGAGAAAAGGTATAACTAGGCTCCTAAGGCAGACTGAGTTCAAATCCAGGTTCTCCCACAACTTAACTCTCTCGGCTTCATTTTTCTTATATCTAACTTGGGGGACACAGTTGTCTTAACAATTTTAGTATCCATTCGATAGCATAATGATTGGCCTTGTTGCTGCCATGTTGTGAGTTCTCAGGATAAGACAGCCCTCTCCTTCAGTGACACATAGAGAATAAACCAGTAACCACGTAGTACTACCATCCAGGCTTTCTCAACGAGGGCTCCTCATTTGAGCTACAGAATTCACAAAATTATTCGAGTGACTATTTTTCAATTCTCCCAACAACGGTATATAACTTTTACCATTCTAGATACACTGGAGAGAAGTTAATTCATTATATACAATGGATGTCTTAGAATATTAGGGTTTAATTTTCTAGCAGAATCCTGGTTGAAAAAAGCTGAGAGGTTACCTGGCCATAAAATGCTTTCAGCAAACATTCTAAATTGATGATTTCAAGTAAGCAACTGAAGAGCACCCAGCCACTCCAGCAGGCTACAGAGTTTGAACTATAGGTAGGTACTTATTGGTACCATTCCAAAAGTTTACTACATTTGTTAGGTAGTATTCCAGTGAGGCTGTTTGATAAAACATAGGAGGTAGCAAATCAGTTTTTCTGTTTCCTTAAGTGAATTTCAACAAGATTATAAATATAGCCCAAGATCAACTAACTATACACCTGGTGAAGTTAATTGAGCCACGTTCACCAACTATAAAATCAAATTATGCTTTAAATCCATTGACTCAAAAATATGTTTGCGATTATAGTGCACATGCTGCTATCAAGAGAGTCATGCTCATCATATAAAATCAGTGAAAAATTAAAGAAGGGTAAAAAGTGTCTTAAGATACTGATTAGAAGATTACATGTGAATTCAGAGAGGGTGAACAAATTAGGGAGCTCCTTTGGGAATAGCTGTACATCCAAACAAATGCAGAGAAAGAGTGACTCTTCTGATGTCGAAAAGAGAAAAAATAATAAATACTAGAGGTGATGAGTTCTGCAATCAGACATTGAGCATTAAAATTGGTTTGTCTTAGGACCAAAGTTTCACAATTAAAATAGCTATAATAGAATTTTTAAAAGTCAAAATACAAATAAGTAATATTTCAGCACTAAGAAATTTTCTGCAAATGTAAAAAATCAAAAATAAAGGGTAAAATATTTTCAAATAGAAAAATGGTCTTGTTTGTTTAATATAATTTCCAAGCCCACTTCTTAGTGGGAAGAGTAAGATAATTGCCTACATAATGATTTCCATGTGAAAAATGTCAAGTTTTGGAGCCCTACTTACCAATTATGAGAGGAATGCCGTCTTCGTATCTATTAATGAGAGATCTGGACCGACAGGTCAGATGAGACTACCACTTGGCCGTAAGTAGAAAAAGAGTAGCCATGTTCTTCTTTTCACCAACTCTGTGATAAGAATATAAGTGTTTTAAATAAAGTATAGAATAAAAGGCTGAATATATTGGCATATAATATTGTTGATAAAAATAAAGCAAAGTGGAAGAAAAAGTAAATGAATCTGTTTCCCATGGTTGGGTGTATTTGTTTTGTTTTGTTTACTTTTTTGTGGTTAGGTATACATAAAATTTACCATGTTAACCATTTTTAAGTGTACAGTTCCATGGTGTTAAGCACATGAACATTTTTATGTAATCACCACTATCCATATCAAGAACACTTTAGTCATCCCAAGTTGAAACTCGGTACGCATGAAACAATAATTCCCCAAACTCCTAGGCCCTAGTAATCACTATTTTTTTTCTATCAAATTGACTATTCTAGGCACCCCATAAAAGTAGAATCATACAGTATTTGTCCTTTTGTATCTGGCTTATTTCACTTAGTGTCATGTCTTCATGGTTCATCCATGTTGTCGCATGTGTGAGAATTTCATTTCTTTTTAAGGCTGACTAATATTCCATTGTATTTATATATACCACATTTTGTTTATCCAGTCATCCACTATGGACAGTTGGATTTTTTTCCCGCCTTTTAGCTATTGTGTATAATTTGCTATGAACATGGGTATACAAATACGTTTGAGTCTCTACTCTCTTCTTTTGGTGTATACCCACAAGTGGAATTGTTGAATCATATAATTCTACGTTTAATGTTTTTTAGAACCGCCTTACTGTTTTCCACAGGAGCAGTACCATTGTACATTCCCACCAGCAATGCACAAGAGTTTCCTTTTCTCAACTTTCTTGCCACCACTTGTCTTTTGTTTTTGTGTGTGTGTGTTTTTGATAATAGCCATCCTGACATGTGTGGGGTGGTATCTCATTTTGGTTTTGATTTGCATTTCCCAGATGATTAATAATGACACTGAGCACTTTTTCATATATCTTTTGATAAGAGTTTCTATTAATCACTGCTGCTTTCCTTCCTGCTTATAGTGCTCCTTCTTAACTTCCTTCTGGGCTTCTCTTATTATTCTATCTGTTGGTTAAATATTGTCGTTGTTCAGGATTTTATTCCTGGCCCATAGCGTTAGCGACTTCCCCATATACTGATAGGCCTTCCAAATCTCTCCCAAGTTGTAGACCCATATATCCATAACCCATTGAACATATCTAAAAAATCCCCCATCAGTCTTTCCTTAATATCTCTTATCCTAGCCTCAACCCCATGCCATTTCCTTGGTTCCGATTCTTATCATTTACCATTATCATTACAGTTTATGTCTCAGTGCAAAACAGAAATGTGAATCATATTGAATTGCAATTATTTAATTGCATGTATGACCTTTTTTCCCCATTATAACATGGTCCCATTGAAAATAGGACCGACTTCTCCCCCAACCAACCACACATACACACACACACTTAAATATCTCTTATCCTAAATCTTATCCTAAAACCTTACATAGTGTCTGGCTCATAGTAGAAACCCAATTAGCACTTATTGAATTAATTATAAACAGTAATGGAACTTAAAAATTAACACATTATATTGAGTTCCCCAAAGGCAAAGATTGTTTCTTATTCATTATTTTCTGAGTGTCTGGCACAAGAATGGTGGTTAATAAATGCTAAATTTAGTGAACTGACTTTTTCCACTAATGTGCTACTTTTAAGGCTTCATCGCCTTAGGATGATTATCCTGGAAGACATGTAAGATTGTTGAGAGGTGGGGTGAACAGGAGGCCCTTGTTACCTAGTCCAGGTAAGAAGTAACAGGACCCTGAGTAACCAGATGAATGGAAGTGATACTGCAGAATTATCAGCTGACCATGGCAACAGATTAGAAATGGGGAAAGAAGAAAAGCAGGAGTCAAGGATAACAGACATCTTAAATAGTTGCTAGTCTTATTTTTTTTAATGGAACTAAAGCAGGTTAGTAAATAACGCACACATTTCCCTGTAGACTTAAGATCAAAAAAGAAAATAATATAAAGTGGAAATCCATCCTTTGTTTTCATACTTTAGCTCCTCCCTGTTTATCCCCTCCCCTCATTTTTTTTCCTCTCTCAGTTCCTCTCCCATCACCTAGCCAGCGTCCTGTTCATCCCTGTAGTTCAGCCCAGGCATTGGGTTTTTTTCCAAAGAGCTTTTCATGATCTCATGTGGAGCCACGTCCCCTCTCTGTGTCCCTACTTTATCTGTTTCATGGCATGTTGCAGCTCTAGCTCCCATTCCATCCTGAGCTCCTTGAGGGCAGACCTGTTTTCAGCACCTGACATAGGCCATCACATACATGGTTTTTAATGAAAACACTTGTGCTTAATCAGTTAAATTCCAAATGCATCATATATGAGAATAGCCTTCTTTGTTACTTGGGAATAATAGAAGCCTAAGGATATAAAATTGGGCCTAGGTTTTATTAATTTTATGCTTCTGTTTCAGAAGCCAAAGAAGTAGCTTTTTATTGCAAGTGGTCCTAAAACTGACCTGAAAAGCAAGAATTCGTTTTCCCAGCTCTGGCCTAAAAAGTTCTCTCATGAAGAGAACTAAGTACAAGTTGCCCTGTGGCATGATGATCTGACTGCAGAGGTAGAAAAACTAAAGACGATTTGATGTGAGGGGGGAAAGGAACAGCTGCCTGAGCATGTATTTCTTTTTATACTCCAAGCTCTTTTTGTTGCCCGTGAGAGCTGAGAAAATTACACTTTGAGAGCTGGGCTTTAGAATGCTGTGTAAAGGGTCCTAGTATGAGGGGAGAACATGCAATTGGAAAACAAGTTGCTGACTTAATGAGGAAGACAGTTTCCCAAAGGACTCTTAAAAAGTTCCCTTAAAAAAGGATGGGCCGGCCGAGTGGCGGGGTGGTTAAGAGCTGGCTTGGGATGCCCCGGTTCGGATCCCACATATGAGGGCCAGTGACACTGCCCTCCACAGCTAAGATGCTGAACAACAGCTCAACCTGGAGCTGGGCTGCCGTGAGTCGCCGGCAACGGCTAGGCTGCAGCCCGTGCTGCAGTGGGTTGCCATGGGCTACTGTGTGTAGCCAACAGCCAGCGTGAGCGGCTGTCCAGAAGCTGGCGACTGATCTGCCTCGCCCGGGAAGAGCGCAATGATGGTGCCAACTTGGGCCAGTGAAGCAGCGTCCTCCATAACTAGACTGAAGAACAAAACGACAGCAACTTGTCTGTTCCTGTTCCCCTAATTCCCCAGCGCTGTTCCCATCCCCCAATTCCCCAATAAAAATCTTTAAAAAAAGGAAAAGGAAAAATTATTTGAAGATTTTATTTTTGGCTTTCAGCATGAAAGAGTCTTTATTCCATTTTACCAGTTGTTTTCTGATACCCTAAGAATACAGCTTTGAATTCTTCAGTTTTTTTAATGGAAGATTAAAATAAGGCACCAATTCCTCTTTTACCTTTTTTTATGTAGTTGACAAGATATTTTACACAAACTGTTAATTCTCTGTGATCATAAAAGAGCAATTTAATCTTATCTTTAATTTTCTAGGAGTAGAGTATAATCCAGGAGAAAAAAAAAAAGACTTGGTTACCTGAGTCTGAAGTGCAGGGTGGGATGGAAAATGAAGTTGCACGTCATGGATAGGCTCTTATGATCAGATAAGGGCAATTCACACCATTTTGTGGCATGCTTGGATTTATGTTTTAGAAATTTGAAAATATATTAAGGCCAATCTAGATGACAATGTTATACTACCATTAAAAAGTGTTATTTTGTAGTTCATTTGATATAGGAAACGTTTTGAATAAATAT
The DNA here is from genome assembly GCF_001890085.2 of Hipposideros armiger. NCBI lineage: Eukaryota > Metazoa > Chordata > Mammalia > Chiroptera > Hipposideridae > Hipposideros > Hipposideros armiger. Next base: position 880,406 of record NW_017731434.1, read on the forward strand.
TAAATTTGAGAAAACAACATAAAACTTTATATGTAATATCACAATTGTGTAAAAGACAGTAGGTATATGTGTACATGTATAAATACATTAATTCAGAATACATTAATAAACCGGTAAGAATAAAAATATTGAAAGCGGCTATTTCTATGTAGTTATATAGAGGAAATCTGTATTTGTAACTTCATATATTTTACAAGTTCTATAAGCTCCTATTACATTATGATTTTTATAAAGAAATAATTTCTTTTTTTACTTTATTTGACCCCTCTTGTGGAATAGAAATTAAGGCAGAATAGAGATTGTCAAGAGGTGATACCAACTCAATTTTCAGGACTGTTCTTACAGAACTGAAAACACATTCCCAAATTAAACAATAATAAAGCCAGAAGCATATTATTTCTTTGGTTCATTTCATAGTTTAAGGTTAATATGAGACATCAAATTTATATAATTTATAAGTTCAAGGTGTATTTCAGTCATTCCGTTTCATAACACAGATTTAACTGCAGTACTTTTTTTTTTTTTTTACAGGTTTTACAACTGCCTACAACATGCTTTGGAAAGAGCAACTGTTACTGACTCACATTCCAAAGAGAAAATCAATGAGAAAAATAACCCATATTCTCATAAGAAAAAAAGAAACCGAGCAAAAGCACGTGGCAAATGTGTTACTGAAGAAAATGATAAAGAACTTGAAAATGATGATGACCTAGGAATCAGTGTTACCATCTTCCCTGAAGATTACTAAGATTTGGTTCTGAAGCGTCGTGGTAGAATAATGTTTCTAATAATTATAAAGCTGCTCTTTATAAGAGTGTTTTAGATTATTGAGTGTATCAGACATTCAGAAAAGCAAGATTTAATTTTTCTGTTTTAGAGAAACCCATCTTATAAACAGGTGCCTTTTAAAAATAGCCGTGTATAATGTTTGCTCATTAAATACCATATTTTAGTCACAGATTCATTATAAAAATCGAATTATGATTTTTAATGCCTCCCGGGTTTTTTTTATTTTAATTTGTACTTCTGCAAAACAGGGGAACTAGAATACCCTTCCAACAGAACCTTATCATTAGGAATATTTGAATAAATATCATAGTGACATTTCACTTATTTAATGTCCGGCTTTAAAAGCAGGTCAGAGTTTGCTTCTCGTTGCCATGGAATCCAATGGCAAGTTTTTTCCTCTCTTTTGACCTTGTAGATAAAACAACTAATGTGCTTTCATTCAGGACAAAACTTCTGAACTGTCTTTCCCTTTTATTTCTCACAAACCAGAGCTTGCCATTGGCATAGTCTCTGTCAAACAACGGGCATAGCTTTTCACTAAGCCTGATCAGAAGTGATAAGACTCAGGAATCGTAATGGAACAAATGTGCTTGGAAAATTGCAAGGAATTGGAAGATCTGGGTTTGAGTTCTGACCACTACACAGAAGTCGGAGGTCCTTGAGCAAATCACTTAATTTCCAAGGTCTTCCGTTTCCTCTTCTGCCTAACAGTTCTTCTAAAACCTGCTGTATTTACACCGTAGGACTGTTGACAGGATGAAGGTAAATCAAAACATGAAAACAGTATAAAATAGACCATTTTGCATATATGTTAGTATTTACCATTTTCCTTTTAAAATGATGTTTTCATGCTGTATTTTCAGAATATATCAAATCAGAAATTAGATTTTTAAAGGGAAATTACTAGTCAAGAACTAATAAATTATAAGAAAATACCAGAATGTCAAATAAGAAACATTACATAAAGTAGTATAAACACTGAGTTGTGATTTTGGCATTTCCTAACATTTTTATAACTTGCTTAAGTCTATATAAATTAGATTTGCACCTTCGTGCTTGCCTTCTGACATCATTGTATACTCCCACTTTTAAAATAGACTGACTTCATAGATATCTATTGTCCTGTAAATAAAATCATAAGAGATACTGTTCAGACAGCTCTAAAGTTATTGTGAGGTTTTTGTTTATTCCTTTTTTCTATCATCGCTTTGAACTGCTCTCTTTTTTGCCTTTAAAACAAGATACTAATATTTACTTTTCTAATTCTAGTATTTCCAGAACATTCAGGAAATCTTTTAACAAAGTCCTCCATTTCATTGTCCAGAAAGAACCGCCTCTGAGTCCCGATCCCGTCTTCCTGCAGCTTTGGTGCTGCTGGCCACTCAACATCCATGAATCTGCCTTCGTGGATGTCCTAAATGCTTTCTTCTAAATCATCGGCGTTTATGGCGAGTCCTCAATTTTTTTTTTTTTTAGCTGAGCCATCCCGCCACCTGTTGGCAGCTCAGCAGCAGCTCAGCTCGGGCTGGACTCGAACTGCTGTTGCTCAGAGCTCAAACCCTTGAGCGAGCTCTTAACTAACTGAGCCACTCGGCCAGCCCTCGAGTCCTCAATTTTTTACCTCCCCAACCCTTTAACAATTTGCAACATTTAGTGCACTTTAGAATCATTGTTAGAATTAAAAAAAAAAAAAAGAAAAAACAGAGAAGACCTGAGATTCTCCAGGGGCAGTTGGCCTGTGTATTTTTTTAAAAGCTCCCAAGTTCTTTAATTGTTAAACTAAAGACTCCTAACGCTACACACATCCCAGCGTTCTGTCTCTGGCCCTCATCTTGCATCGCTCTCTTCAGCCCAGCCGGCTCATCCATTCCAGTAGCCTCAGCTTCTGAGCCCGGGACTCCCACCTCCCCTGCCCTGCCCTGTCTTCTGTGCTCCAGCTGGTCCTCTACAGAAGAGTTGTTACTTTCTAAAAGGTTTCTCCTTAGACTGTACCTTTTCTGTTTTTTTTGGCTAGAGAGAGCAGGCTTTCGTTGTGACTGTTTTTGTCTGAGTCCATTTGCATCACTAGGTGGCTGGCTCTTTCAGTGCCCAGTCTGAGACATGAAAGGCAAAAGGGATACCCAGGGAACTCACCGCTGTGTTGCTCTTTAGGTCCTGAGACCGCCTCCCCGCCCCAAGTTGGTCCTCCTGCCACTCACCACCTTTCAGAGTCATCCTATATTTTATGTATAATGTTCAGAGTTTTTAGTTGCGCTTAGTGGAAGGAACAGGGAAAAGTATATATGCTGCATCTTCCCAGAATCAGAAATCTATGTATTTTTTAAATTATTGATAAAGTATTGTTGGGGTATTGCTGAGGACACTTGGAACGCATGCAAATAGCCGCAGATCTCTTGATGTAGTGCTGCGCCCCACCTTCCAGTTTGCATGTTCTGCTGCTCTTGTTTTAGGTCGCTCGAGCCTCTCCACCCCAAAATAGAGAAGAAAAGGCCTAGAAGTCTGTTTCTTGTCCCCCTCCCCTGCCACATACATAGCCACTGTTTCAGCCAATAATGACAAGCGCAGAGCTTCAAAACACAATTCTGTTGCCCAGAAATGGGGTAAACTTGGATATGCACTTACCATCTGAGCTCCCAGCAGGATCAGGCGGAGGCTGGGACTTCACCTTGATCCTGCCATGTTTTTTCTCCCCCCTTATCCGTTTCTCCTGGGATGACACTTGCACTAGGATGGTGTCTTCTGGAATAACCTGACTTAAGACATGTACTGAGATTACTTTGGATATATTTTTAAAAGCTATGTATGACACATATATTTGAAAGAGTTGATATTTTAATATGCTAGAAATTATGTTATTGGTAGTGATTTTAAATTTACCATGGAAACACGATGCAAATAAATTTATGATGTTAAGTACAAAGTTGTAACAATTCTCTTGGAGCCATATCTAATGAACAATTTTTAAGGATTACTCCTATAATACTTACTGTTATAAGAACCTAGAAATGAGAATAATTGATTCTAGGTAAGGGAGTACTAGAAGTGCAATTCAAGATGATACCATTTCATCTCAGTCTTAACAGACAAGATGCAGTTCACTTGACAGAGAAATTAAAAAATAGCTCTTGCAGACAAAAGGAACGTGTGATGTAAGTAAGGCACCAAAGAGCATGATACACTCAGTGATGTGAATATTCCAGAAAAGCTGGAATACGACACGGGGTCTGAAATGGGTCAAGCTGGTGGAAGCCCCATTGCGAAGGGCCTTGTGGTCCAGTGTGGAAGTAGCCCCGTGTTCCCTAAACATGGCTACGCCTCAGAGCTACCCAGGCTGGGATGGAGCATGGGGGTCTGTGTTCTAAAACACGGATGCTGCATCGCTCAAGCTAGTGTCTTCAATCTCGAGTCTAGGAATCTTGATTTTTTTAAGCAATTCGTCCAAGTGATTTTGATAAAATCGTCCCAGCACTTTTAGAATCCACTGGTAACAGACTTAATCCTGAAGGCACAGGAGGGAAATTAAAGATTTTTTTAAATGGAAAAAAAAGAGTAACATCAGCACACGCTGCAATGTCTGTAGGTCATAGATTTCGTGTATACACTTTGTAGGAGGGGATGCCGGAGCTCCCAGTATATGAACCAATCACGTCACTGTCCTTACCCTTCAGGCTCAGGCAGCTGCCAGGAGGAATGGCAAAATGTACAGCTGTGTGAGCTGAACTCTGTACAACCCAGGAGGGGGTATTCCCCATTGATGACAATATGAATGGGACTCCTTGAAGCTGTGCAGTGCACATTCTTATACACTCACATATGCAGCAGTCCTGCCAGAAGGGAATTTGACCAGGAAAGAAATCTTATAGTCTCAGAATGTCTGGAACATTTCTTCTGATTTAATTATTAGAACATGGAATTACCTGCCAGGCAGGTAGATGGAAACAGAAGAAAAGCAACTGAGAAATAAGCCTGAAATACCGCATTTCCCCATGTATAAGACGCTCCCATGTATAAGACGCACCTTAATTTTGGGGCCCGAAATTGAAAAAAAAATGTATCACATAAAATTATTGAACTCAAGTTTTATTCATCATAAAATTCATACAACTCCTCATCACTGGCAGGAAATGTGAGTAAAAAAAATCTACAACCACTGTATAAGTCACACCCAGTTTTTAGACCCCAAATTTTTTGAAAAGGGTATGTCTTACACATGGAGAAGTACAGTACATAAGAAACGTAGGAAAAGTGCGGGTGGGGGTGGGGAAGGGCATTCAATGGGGAATGACTGCATCCTGCTGTTTAAAAATACCTCTAAAGAGCTCATAATCCACTGACTTTTCTTCACTCATTTAAACTGATCCCTGGGGCACCTATGTATTCTGAAGATTCTATAACCTGCGTATACACATAAGGACCTGGAAGAGAGGGGCTGCCCCCTCTTCTCTTTATCTAGGGTAACCTGGGCCTCTTAGGTTAGAGAGGAGAGGCCAAGTGCTGGCCATGAAACCAAGCATACACTGAATCCCACTCAGTCCTTAGTGTCCCTTAATATTTTATTTACATAATCCACGTGCCTGATCAAGAATATTAATAACTGCAAAAGGGCAATTTAGTAATAATTAAACATACAAAATCACTTATTGAAAAATACCACTGTGGTTTATTTTTATTGTTGTTGATCTATCCAAAAGAAATTTTTTTTCTTTACCCTAGGATGGAGGCAGGCATTTATTCCTAACTGATTCTCCATTTCTCCCAATCACCTATGAGTTAACTATAGTTGACTCTTGAACAATACACAAGAGTTAGGGGTGCTGACCTCCTACAGTAAAAAATCCACATATAACTTCTGACTCCCCCAAAATTTAACTCGTAATAGCCTACTTACTGTTGATGGGGAGCCTTACCAATAACATAAACAGTAGATTAACACTTATTTTGCATGTTACATGTATTATATACTGTATTCTTATAATAAAGTAAGTCAAAGAAAAGAAAATATTATTAAGAAAATTATAAGGAAAATACATTTACAGTATTTATTGAAAAAAAAATCCACATATAAGTGGACCCATGTAGTTCAAACCCATGTTTTTCAAGGGTTAACTGTACTTTTGTGTTCTAAAAGAGAAAAAGTTGCCAGATTTGTTGAGGAACAGGGAGGGAAACTAAGAAACATGCTTTTGTTCTTGTAATTCTGGGCTAAGGTCATACATAAACTATTAGTGACGAAAGTCTGGTCTGGCAGATAACCTTCATTTGACCCACATAGAGGGCATTTTTCCTAGTTGATACAATGTTTTAAACTATGATGGCCTTTTTTTTTAAGGTACATCTCTAGTTTTTGTGGTTTTTTTTTTTTAATTGGACGATGTGGCTACAATGAGCCCACATTCTCACTTGACACTCAGCAGAGCCAAGTGCTGGCTGCCCCTTTGGACAAGGCTTAGTTCCCTGCACAACATAGTCACAGCACCCCCTACTGGCTCCCTGGCTTATAGGCTACAATCATTCCCACTTCAATGCCTGGTCCTATAGGCGCCAGCGTTAGCAACCCCTGCTTAGAACTTTGGGAAGAACTAAACTATATGATGTTAGCTGGTTATACAATAAGTAAGAGATTAGAGCTGGACTGGCTATAAAATTTTCAGAGGCCCGTGTAAAATGAGAATGCGGGGCCCCTTGTTAAAAAATGTTTAAGAATTACAAAATGTCGAAACAGAGCATTAAGTCAAGTGTGGGGCCCTTCTAAGTATAAGGCCTTGTGAAACTGCACAGGTTATATTATACCCATGAACCCCGCCCTGGGCTGAAGCCTGGGTGCTTCAAGAGTTAAAGAGGGGGATGGTGCCAGGATGCTTAAGCCTCCTTCCCCAACTAAGAAAGGGGCAGAGTGCTGCAAATTCTGTGATGTGCTTGGTCTTGGCACCTGATCGCATGCAACATCTTCGAGGTGGCAGGACCTTGGGTAACTGTTTAGGAGCCTGCAATGACTGAGCACTCATCACTGATGTTTTGGAAGCTGAGGCAAAGGTCTCAGTAGCTAAACTTCGAACACGTGAAATGAAGCGCTCTTCAGAACCACCTGTTTTCAAATGAGAGCAAAGGTAGTAATGAATCACCATGTTTTGAAAACAAGGGCTTTCCTCATTTTGACGGGAGTCAAGTTCCTGAGTTAAGTGTTAAAGAGCCTTGAAAAAAGGCTGCTGTCATCCTTCTGTAGGTGGAATCTGGAACTGTCTTTAATTTGGTTGGGGTAGGGGGAGTAAATCTAACACTGCCATATATTTTAAGTGTTAATAAAATAAGGAATATTTTTTGTTAGGATTTTTGGCCTGTAAAAATGGGCTTTGAGCCTCAAGTGTCTCCTTTACTCTGCTCTACCTTTTATTCTCAACATGCAGGCTTCGATTAATGCAAAAGAATACTCATAAATGCTTATGTTCTTTAACTCAACAATTTAATTTTTATGCATTTGGTCCTTGCTAAGCATTTATTTCTCAGTCCTCTTTTTGTCTTTAAAATGGTTCAATTTAAACTTTAAGTTTAGCTCATTGTACATGTTATTATGTATTTATTTAATTTAATAAGGTTCATTTTAGAGTAGTTTAGGTTTACAGAAAAATTGAGAAGAAATTACAGAGAGTTCCTTTAGGGTATACCCCTCAAGGGTGTATATATATTATGTCAGATGCAAATAGTGGCAGTTTTACTTCTTTCTTCCCAATTTGAATGCCTTTTGTTTCTTTTTCTTGCCTAATTGTTCTGCCTAGGACTTCCAATACCATGTTAAATAAAAATGGTGAGATTGGGCATCCTTGTCTTCTTCCTGATCTGAGAGGAAAAGATTTTACCTTTTCACCATTGTCTATGATGTTAGCTGTGGGTTTATCATATATGGCTTTTATTATATTGAGGTACATTCCCTCTATACCCACTTTGTTGAGAGTTTGGATCAAATTTTGTCAAATGCTTTTTTTCATTTATTGAGATGATCATATGCTTTTTATCCTTCATTTTGTAAATGTGGTGTATCATATTGATTGATTTGCAGATGTTGAATCATTCCTACATCCCTGGAATAAGTCTCACTTGATCATGGTGTATGATCCTTTTTAAACAATTGCAGTTTATAAATACATTGTATGTGTGAGAGGTCAAAAGCATTATTGAATTTGTTGTTTTATAGACAAATGACAAAATTCCCAATCAAATTCTATTACTATTCATTTCTTGAACAAAGCTTTACAATATAATTGATAAAATTAAGTAATGAAAAAGAATTAAGTTTAGAGGGCACTGAGTACACAATATCATGCTTTATATCTGACAAAATATCCAAATTTCCAGACCTAGCATTGTAAAACTCCAAGATGACTAAAGATGATAAATTCTTCTGTTTTTTCACAGTAAGCTTTTTTGAAAAGCTTTTTATTTTGAAATAATTTCAAATCTACAGAAAAGTAATAATAGTATAAAGAACTCCTGAATGTACTTATACACTTCACCTAGCTTGCCCACTCCATCTCTCTCTCTTTCTCTCTCTCTCTATATATAACATATACAGAGGGTGCCAAAAAAATGTATATGCATTTTAAGAAAGGAAAAAAAATCATATTAAAATTGTGACACTCTATATATACCAATAACAAAAGATGAATACAAGCCATGTGTATACATTTTTTGGCACCCCCGGTATATAATAGGTATATAAACATTTTTTTCTGAACCATTTGAGAGTAAATTGAAGATATTGTGCCCCTTTACTCTTAAAATATATCAATGTATATTTCCTTAGAACAAGTTCAGTCTCATAAAACCTCAGCACAATTATAAAAATCAGGAGATTTAACATTTATACAACACAATTATATAATCTAAAAATCTTATTGAAGTTTCACCAGTGTTCCCAATGATAGTCTCTTTTAGCAGTTAGTTTTTTCTGGTCCAAGGTCCAATTTAGGAAAGTGAATTGCATTTAGTGTTCATGTTTCTTTAGTCTCATTTATAATCAGGTAGCAAACCTCTGCCTTTCATAACAGAGACAATTTTGAGGGATACAGGAAGAGATTTTTTTAAATAGCTATAAACTTATATTTTTTTCATACTTATTCATAATTTGATTCAGGTTATGCATTTTTGGCAGGGATGTTCCGTAAGTGATGTGTTCTTATCGGTAAATCACCTCAGGAGGCACATGACCTCAGTTTATTCCATTTTTGGTGATGTTAACTTTGATCATGTGGTTAATGGGGTGCCTGCCAAGTTACTCCACTCTAAAGTTAATATTTTTTCCTTTTGTATTAA
>NW_017731434.1:893251-900127 GCF_001890085.2 Hipposideros armiger
ATATATATATGTATATAGTATTATTTTCTTTTCTGAAATTAGTTACACTGTGCTTGGATGTTAGGTAAGTAATCTTTATTTTTTAACATGTATCATAAGCCTGTATTTTATGAGCTGTGATTTTCACTTTTTTTTAATTTTCAATGATAAATGCAGTGCAAGTGAACCTTATTTTTAACATAAGTATCTATCATTTACAATCAATAGTTTCAAAAGCTTAAACATATGCCATTAGACTTAGTATTTTAATGTTGCATTTATTGTGAGTGCAGGTTTTTTGTTAATTTTTGTTCTAATTCCGCCTTCCTTTTATAAAGCACACTGACTGGTATTTACTAGTTTTATTTATTTTCCAAAACACAAAAATGTCATAATTAACTTCATTGAATCTTATTGAATCTTAATGCAACACTCTTTCTGTAGCATTCTTTTTTAGTAAAGAGATACTTTTACAATGTGCATGCTGCACTTCTTTGATACCTGTGGGAATTATATTTCTTTATAATATATTTTCCCCCCAAAATTGCTCCTTAATATACAAAAATTAACTGTTAAATGATTACCATAAAATTCATATGTGTAAGGTTTAACGATTCAAGTGTTTTTAGATATTTATAAATTTTAAAGTCTCCTTATAATGTGTCTAACGATTTACACAGCTAAAACAACTTGAGTACTTTTCCATTTTGTTCATAAAAGCTATGATTTCCCATATATAGGTAACTTTACTACTCAAGAAACCTGCCCTGAAATTGTTCCACACATTGTCCTTAACAATGCTACCAGAATTTTTATTAAAAGTTCTGCCTTTTTTTTCCTTGTAGCTACATCTGCTATAACTCATAGCTATAAATATATATATTCTATAATGAGAGAAAAGTCCTTTCTGAATGACAAAAATCTAATATTGCTTGAGTGGATCTGAGGATTAGATATTCTTTTGTTTAATGGGCAAGAGAAAAGAGAGTCCCTTTATCGTGCACTTGGTATCTTTTTGTGTTGACTAAAGCAGCTAATTGTATTACAAGCAGTGACAAAATGTGTGTGCTAATATTACTGTATTTATAAATGATATTTGGTGCTTATGATACACCCTAAGGAATCTATTTCCTAACACTAGGGGTCATTTTAGCTTATGGTAATATTTGAAGGTATTTCGCTTTCATAAAAGAGGTTAGGAATATGACATTTCCTAGAAAATGCTATCCTGGAAAAACATTTCCCTGGGCTCAAATCCCAAATTTTTTCCATAGGTGGACTGTGAATAGATTTCGTTACTTGGTCTAATTTTTTAAAAAAATGAAAAACAAAAATGTGCTTTGAGTTTCCTATCTACAGTTCATTTTTGTTAATTCCACTAAAATATTCAGGCTACTTTTGAGGGCATGATGCTTCATCTCATGTTTTTGTCTGTGGTTGCTATTTAATATTTTGTCAGCATTTGGGTTTGCTTGGTACTTTTCTTCAATCCTTCGCATTCCAATCCTCCTGAGCCTCAGTGGAAGTCTTCCTTATTTTTCACTAATTTTCACAATGCTATGAAGTATAGCCAATGCATCCATTAGATGGAGATTTTTTTCTTCCCATAACAAAATGAATACTTTCCATTACTATATCTCAGATTCCCCCACTGTTAAAATTTTTTGAAATTTCAAGCTCCTTCCCAAAAGTATTTTCATGTTCCCTCTCTGGGACTTAATAACATCAATTCCTTATTTTTTTAAAAAAAAATCACTTTAAGGCCATGGCGCTGGACATGAAAGATGATATAAGGAAAAAATTTTTTCAGAGTAGCATTATGTATCTTAGAAGACGCTATATATATGTAATATGAATTATGATCCTGTTTATATTGAATGGAGTGTGTAATTGCAAGCTATAAATCATTTCTGGGTATCTGAAAATGTTAGCCTTCTTACTCTAGTTACACACATAAATAAAGATAGTTATATTTGTTTTTCTAAATCCGATTTTTTAATGTGCTTAAAATCTGTTGTGTTTCAGAAAGCATAGCGTATTCTGTGCAACACTGTCAACTGACAAAGTGTTTCCTTTGATTCAAAAACTAGATATATTTTCTATTTTTAGTACTTGTTTGACCTATAGAAAATACCAAGAGAAAGTTACTTTTTCTACTAAAAATGAATACATGATAAAAATGTCCATTAAGCTTACATTGATTCAAATGATAGGGAGTTCCACTTTCTCTAATGTAGAATCCGAACGGTGGCTTGAATTTCCAGACATGTCAATTATGCTGTGCATGGCAATAGCTGCAGAGATCTTGGTTCTGTCCACAGATCTGCCAGTTGCCTACCTGGAAAAAAAAAAATGAAAGAGCAATGCTGTGTTTAGGTTCTGCTACTAATTGTTCATTCTGTTTTAAATAACTGGTCTCATTTGGAAAATAAAAGAGAGTAAAGTATATTTTCAATAGGTAATGTTTTAATGTTCTCATACCTAAAGACAAAAGGATTCTAAACTACTGAGAAGTTTTATTACACGGGTAATGGAAAGTGGCAAAACATGCAGAAACAATATTATTGCTCACACTATAGGTTTAAAGTTACATGTTGATGTTAAGCGTCTCCTATTACAAAAATCACTGATGTCTGTACTATACGAGGCTAACGTGCCACATCCGTAAAAATGCATAATTTAAAGCCATTTGGAAGAATGATGTTGAAAGTGTAGGATATAAAGTAAAAGGTGGTGAAGGGAGTAAGGACATCCAAGTTTGTTTGTTTGTTTTGTTTTGTTTCGTTTTGCTTTGTTTTGTTTTGTTTTTACTGGAATCATCAGGCTTTACTTTACCAAAAGTTTGGTTGGACACTATTTTTCTTTAGAGCCTATGAACCATTGCCAGTCTGTATTGGTTTAATTCACAAACATTTATTGAGAGAAGGACATCCAAGTTTTAATGTACTTGCTGTCATTTACAATCTGTGTGATGTTTAGTATTACTACCCTTTCCTAGTCTTTGTTTCCTTATCTGCATACTAATTAAGAGGTTAACTAGGGTGGTCTTCACTATCTTTCCTGTCTCTGTGATTCAATATATCCCTCTGTCTTCTACTCTTGGCAGTTAATTTTCTTTCTCAGAAAGCAGCATGGTCCTAACTTCTTTCATATAGTAATACATTAGATATGCATGCTCAGCTGCTTTGTAATGAGAATATTATATACACATACGTGTGTGTCTTGCTCAGTAAAAATAATTACATTAATCTCCAAAATAGTATCTATATAAAAGGTACCTACCTCACTTTTATGGATGTAACACGTTATTGCATAGTTTATAGATTATAGATTAGTATACTAGAAATATATATATATATATNCTTATTTTATTCAGTTGGTTATAATGCATTGTTATCATTCTGTAGTTTAATGCTCATATTGTCCCAGAGTAGGACAATGGCAGTCGCTTCACATTGGTTCCTGTGCTCTTTTGTCTCGCCCCTTTCAGGTTTTGAGCATTTCCTTATTATTTTGCACAGATGTTCCAGGTTCACCCCAGCAATAGAATCAACCGAAGAGCTGTTGCTGTGGTTCCTTGGCATTTAGAAAATACGTTCTGAACATGAAGTGTGTTCATGACAGCAAGCTTTTTTTAATGCTTGTGGAATGATTCATCAGTGTATAATAATCAGTACGTGATCATTCTTCCAAGGTTGGCTCTGTGGTTTATATCATCCATGAGATATGTTGACAGAAATGACATCTATATAAAACTGTCTACTAAATTCATTTCTCTGTCATGTAGCAGCAAGAATGTTCATATTATAACACAGAAATGTGCTCTTATTATAGTCATTTCATGAACTCCTTTGTTCCTCAGCTTTCCATGACTTAATACTACCCCTACCTATTTTCCAGGATATGGTAAGACTTAAACCGTTCTAACCCCTTGGAGAAAAGCACTATCTGGCTATGTCAACTGTAACTGAAAAAAATAATAATAATTTTTAAAAATTAAAAAAATTTTGATTTCATTTTGTTTAGCAATTGTCAATAACTTATTCAAACCGCTTGTTAATCTTGAGGCTAATTGCACTGATACTTTGAAAGAAGGCAAAAGCTAATTAGTAAGTCACGTGAACTAGACAATGTTTCCCACAGCAACAGGCATACAGTCAAACTGAAGTTTAATTTGTTAGTTCTATAAAGGGGAGGGTAAAGAAAGAAACAGGATGCCCAAACACATTGTCTGGATTTTTCACAAGCAGCCACCAGGTGGCAGAGCACTACACACAGTGGACCCCTTTGAGCAGTTTGAGCATCCTTAACACCGAGGTGGTTAATTGTGGCTTTGGTTTGTTTTATTTTCTTTATAAAACCAATTCCAGAACATTTTGATATTTTTATTTTTAACTACTATTTATAGAAAATAACTCTGCCATTTATTTCTTCTAAAAAATGAAATCATGTAATGTCAAATGATATTTTAATCAGAAAAGCTACATATCCAGTTTTCACCTTTGTTGTTTTAGTATGCCATTAAAATGATAGTATATCTGAGGTGTAAAATGAAAGATATGTTGAGAACAAGCTTTATTTCAATTGTTTAGTTGGCTGGAGCCTAAAATCTACATATAGTTAGAATTGTAAGATCATCTTCATATCTTTAAATATTTTCACACAGAAATAAAATGTATGTATCAGGAATTTATAATAAACATCATTTTATATAAATTCAAAAGGATGAATCTATATATTTATTTGTGTATGGGCCTCTAATGAAATTGCTGTCTCCCTCTGTATGTCTGTATGAAATCTACAGGTGTCCTAGAAAAAGAATGGGTAATAATAGTTAAATTTATCAGGATTATAGAGTTTCATGTCAAATTTTTTTCTTTAGTATTTTTAATGTTACTATTCCTCATGCAGTCCTGTGTCTTCTTTATGTTAAATATAATGTTCAATACTCAGACAAGTAGTTAAAATTTCAATATCTACATTCAATCACCAAGTCTATAAATAATCCATAGCTGTTGGTTTAAAACAATCATTCTAGATTGATGTTCACTGATTCCTGATGACAACCTAGTCGAGATTTTGTATAACTGCTGACAGATTATTTTTCATCCCTTGATTTGGAGGAACTTTTGGGACACTGAATTTTCTTTATGATTGTGTTGGTAAAATGTAAATATTACATTTTCAACTTAGTGTGCCACGGTGAGGATTTCAAAATACAGCGCGGCTGGGCACTTAGGACTACAATTGTGGTTTGGTGGTTAAAAATGTAGAAATAAATTAAGAGGATCTGGAAGTGAAAGCTGGCAAGAAATAGTGTCCCTCAATACAAAGGTAAAGATAATCAAATGCTAAGAAATCTTTACTGATTTGTTTTCCTCCTACTGCTGTAGTGTGGTAGATGTACTTGCAGTAACATCTGCTTTATCCCCGTAATCTCTAGTTTACACTTTGCACTTGAAAAACAAAGGAGCGTTTTTCTTAAATATTACATTTGTGTTTTCACTTACAAACTACTTGGCATGTGTTCCTCCGTGAACTTACGTTTTTGCTTTCTTGCTTGGATCTCCTTTTTGGATCCTAAACATAACTGTTTCCCCAGACTTCTCTATACTGCACTCTAAGCAAATCAGTCTTCTAAACGGGAAAATACTATTTGTGGGGACATTCTTTCACTCAAGGGAGGAAGAATAGTTCTTTAAAAGGGTTACATTTCATCAGCCATTTCTATAGTCACTTCTTTTTTTCTGTCTTGCCATGTTTTTAAAACTGAAAATCTACATACGATGCCTTAACTCTTGGTTGGTCGGTCAGTGGGCTGCTGCCCTGCTGACGCTGAGCAGTCTAAATATAGAAATGAGCATATAGCTTGCATCAGTTCCAGTATCATGCCTTGTTTCTATGGAAAATACACGATTCAATTTAATTACATAATCTGCCGTTCTCTAGGACAGGGCTTCCAACAGGGCCAAACAATTCTGAAGCAGGTTCGTCTTTTTTTTTTTTAAAGAGGGCTAATCAGAAGGGATTTGTGATATTGGAATCACTAAGAGGTAATTATGAATGATTTTGTGCAATTCAAAAATGAAAAATTCCTCCCCAAAGACCCAAATCTTGGAGTCTATTTTGTTTTAAAATAATGGAAGTGTGTTGCTTTACTTACCTATCATGCTAGTGTTGTACATGGATTTCTCAGATGCCCAAAATGAAACTATGTTCCTGTAAAAAGGATGAATGGATTCCAAGTGACAATAAGCAATGACACATAATATACTCCTGGAAGCAGAAATTTCCACATGATGAAAGACAAGGGAATTTATTCCATGAAAATTATATTAATATTGGGTTTTAACACTGAAATTTTTCATTGTTTCTTTACAATCAGAGAAGAAAAATATTTTCCAGAAAACTTTCCAGTCTGTTGACATGAACATCATTTTTTTCCTTTTTTTTTTTTAGCTATTAAAGTAGAAACTAGTAATTACATTTTTTAGAATGACACTCTGGTAATTATATATTTTAAATATGAATCCTGATGTTTAATTAGGTCATATGACTGTAATATCAGCTTGCATTAGCAGCAGATTATCAAATCCTAGCAATTCATCCCTTAGAGGAACACAAGAAGAAAAGGCTGCTATAATTGTGATATTTAAATAGAATAAACCATAATGCAGTACAATGTTCTTTAAATATTTTAATGTTTACTAATGTTATCGAGTAATGAAGTTTATCATCATGGCATATTCTTCTTAATTACTCTGGTAGCAATAAGCACATAGGAAGAAGCATGGTGTTTTTTCTTCTAGGAAAGCTTTCAAATTAAGCTCAGAGCAGAACTCAAAACATATACTTGAAATACTTGAAAATGGCTTTGTACATTTTTAATATATATAT
>NW_017731434.1:903177-936573 GCF_001890085.2 Hipposideros armiger
TTTCTAATTTTTAATGTAAAAGTTTGAAAATAAGAGTGTAGAAGATGACTATATATTACTATATTTCTAGTAACAGAAACCTTACTGAGCCAAATCTATCAACACTGCAACACTAAAAAAAAAAAACCCAGAGAAGCATTTAAACAATATTACTTTTTTATAAAGTCAAATTCTCTGAAAGGTCAAAATCCTTTCCAAAACAGTGATACTCAAGGACATTCACTCAAATTTATTTGGGACTATTGTAGGCAAATGTGTATAAAAGAATTGACGGCTCCTCTTCCTTCGTTTTTCTTTGGAAACTCATAACTTTGACCATACTGGAACATGTGACATGGCATAAAATATCACCATTAAAAAAAAACAAAACATATTTCCAATATCTATTAGTTGCTGTTCTACCATGGCAGCAGTGGGATTTGATGTCATGAAAACGGTAGCCCCCAAGAGAAACACGTTACAAAAGCAACTCCTTTCCACCCTCCTCCCTGCCCCCTGAAATAATAACAATTTGCTAAATTGTTGGGAAGTTGTTATAATTCCTTTTCCAAATTATTACTCGCCCTTTAGATTAGAAATGAGGCCAGGGTTAGCAATCAGCTATAAATGGTAGGATTTTTCAAGTAAGAAGCACTTGTCTGATTGTGAAGTGGAGGCCATTACTGCCTTGATTGGGCCTTTTTTTTTTTTTTCAGCTCGCTTGATTTGTGGTTGAGAGCGCACACTCACTTCTGTACTGTGAGCAATCAGAGCCTCCCCCTCTCATTTTTGCTCAGCGATTTAGGGTCCACTACTTTGGCACAGCTGCCACCTTTTAGCCTCCATCATGCAGAATATATCCTTTAAAAAAGCTGGGGGATGGGAGCAGGTAACTAATGTATATTTATTTGGCTTCTTAACATGCCTATTTCAAATTTTCACAGAGAACTTTTTCACTCAAAATAACAATCACGTTGGAACGTGGACTTCTACACTCAATAAGTAAGTTTGGACAGAGACTTGAAGCTTGTTAGAGTTTATTTTCCATTTCTTTATTCATCCCACTAGAAAGGGAAACAAACAAACAAACAAACAAAAAACAGGTGTAGAGGTACAAAGCTGACATTAAGGCATCCTAGGGCATATTTAGCTTTAGCAATTAGCATAGTCTTTGTTCTCTGGTAAATGATACAGAAACAAGAGTTTTTTTCTTTGCTTTTGTTTTGGAGGGCATTTCATAAGTTTTTCACCAAATTTAAGGATTATAGGCTCTGCCAAGAATATAACTGAGTCTTACCATACCTAAGAATAGAATTGCTGAGTCATATGGTATGTCTATGTTTAACTTAAGAAGCCTCCAAACTGTTTTTGCAAAATGGCTGCATCATTTTACATTTTCACCAGCAATGTAAAATGTATGAGAGTTCCAATGTCACCACATTCTTGCCAACACTTGTTACTGTCCGTCTTTTTTAATATAGTCTTCTAGTAGGTGAAAATCTGATCTCATTGTGATTTCAATTTGTATTGCCCTAATGACTGATGATGCTGACAATTTTTTCATGTGCTAATTTGCTATTTATATATTTCTATTCAAATCCTTTGCCCATTTTTTAAATTGGGTTGTTTTCTTATTATTCACTAGCAAGAGTTCTTTATATATTCTGGATATAAGTCCCTTATTAGATATATGATTTGCAAATATTTCCTTCCAGTCCCTGGGTTGACTTTTCACTTGATAGTGTCTTTGAACTGCAGAAGTTTTTAATTTTGAGCAAATCTCTTTTTCAACTCTTAGCAGAGCACAACATCCCATCAGTTCTGAATATAATTATTTAAAGAGTCAAAGAGAAAGAGAAGTAAAAGGTTAAAAACAGAATCAGTAATTATTCTGGGGCAGTGTGAGGAAAGGAAGAAATTGTTTAGATAGTCCATTCCCTGTAAAATAATCTGAAAGCTTTCACTAGGAGAAAAGTTTTGTTTTGTTTTTGACTCTTCATTGCTAAACTAATGTGGGCCATTGGAATCCTTTTTTTAACTAAGATGGCAGAAATTCAACATCCAGCCTTGCCCAGGTCACAAATGGTTTTGAACAATGCACATGTATAAGTGAACCCAAAGCCACAAACTCTACTCTGTGCTTCTACCCCTCAGTAATGGTAAATGGCAGAAGAAAAATCAGGATGCAAAGAAGCTTATTCTCAGGCTAGAGACCCTGAGTTCTGCCCTCCGAGGCCCATTCTATTACCTTACCTGTGAAATGCCTCCTCAGGTCCACCCACATGTGGGATTAGTAGCAGCAGCAACTTTACAACCACTGCTGAAGGCCAAATTCCCTAGACAAAATTGATAGAGATGTGGATAAAACTGTTAGCAATAAATGCATCTGTTTAGAAGTTCTTCGTGGGGTGGGGTGGGGGGGGGAATCTACCTGTGAGACATACCTAGAACTTGTTTATAATACTCACGGCTCAGCTTTAGTGTAGTGGAACCATATGTACCTTGCTTTTGGAAATAAAATGGCAAGCATTTCAATACTTTTCAGAGTCTACAATTTAAAAAATACCCAAAGTAAATCTTTAGAAAATTAAATAACTAACTGTTAATAGGTTTACTTTGCAAGTCCAGATCTTCATCTGGCATTCGTTGTGTATCGTAAACAAGATAGGTCCATAATGCAGTTTGGGTACCTCCTGTTCCTTTCCCACCTTTGTACCATCATGAAGTTAGCCACCGATACCCAAACAGCACGCACAATGGCACAAAATATTCACAAGTACTCTTATTTGACGTTATAGTCAACTTCAGAGTGTTTTCTTTAAATGAAAATTCCAGATATAGCTAAGAATTCAGTAACTACCATTGTTACATTTTATTTTACAGATGCAGATGTTGTTGCAAATATAGTGTTAAAAATGGCAAGTGTTATGTGGCCTAAATGTTTCTATGAAATTCTGTTGTCCACAACTAAGAAGTCATTATCTCTATTATTTTTACACTTAATTTAGCACTATGTGTCACCTAGATTACTTTTTTTTTAAATGATTTTCAATTGAGGCTCCTCTGAGGATATAACTGATAATGGATGTAACAAAGTTAATCCATTCTTTGACAGTTACATATTTGTTTAAATTAATTCACTGAGATATGAACTGAAGGATGGTGAGGTTAAGTCTGTTGATTGTAATTAACCAAGTGAAGTTGAAATACAGTGCTAATAAATAATTAGAAAAAAAAATAGAAAGTCCTATTAAGTACAGTCAAGTGTCACCAGAAAAAAAAACCAGGTGAATTGGGAACAAGATGTTGTCTAGATAAATGTCAGGTAACTAAAGCAGTTCCTAGTAACTTTTATAAAATAAAAATAGAAAAGGCATAGCCCACACAATAAGCTTTGCTCTGGAGAGAAAAGACTGTTGATTTCTCCTAGGAACAAACAGAATCTTCGCAGAACAACACCTGTGGTTTAGATCAATAAGAGTCATTGTAAAACAAGATGATTATTCTTTGATCTCCTAAGTGCCTGTGATATATCAACTATGCAACTTTATACACAGGAAGGAAATAAACCCACTTTTCCCCCATCATAAAAGTTCTGGAAGAAAGGAAATAGATTTATTATAATTTATTAAAACCTGAGTTCAAGCAGGCCTCATCAGCTTATTTTATAGCTAGAATATTATTAACAGTATCTATCGAGGCTTCGTTGTTTTCTGACCCCACATGATCTGTACGACCTCAGACCCCTGCAAGTCTTCAGTATCCATTCGTGGGAGTCCCCAGAATATATTGTGTATTTATGAATAAATTGAGTGAGTGACCTTGAGATATTTACTGTTCTACTGTTCCCATGGGGTGCTAGCACATTTACTGACTTTCACTGCTGCTTCTGTCATCGTGTACACCAAACATCACTATTTCCCCTCTCCCACTCCTTCTCCTTCCTTTTAACTTACAGCCTTCTCTTTATGGGGGTTGTCTGTGTGTAGATCTAAGTGCGAACCACCGCGCACACAGTGCTCAGATTTGCTCCTCTGTCCCAGTTTGGCTATGTTATATAGTTTCCATGTATGTGCTTAAACTTCTCATCTCTTCGTGCATGGTTTTAACCTTTTCCAATAGATCCTTTAGTATTTGTATCATTGCTTTTAAAGTCCTTGTTTGATAATTCCAACTACTGGACCACCTCTGAACCTACTTCTACCTACTGCTTTCTCTCTTGAGCACATTTTCTTGTTTCTGTGTGTACCTTGTAATCTTGTATTGTATTCCACATATTTTTAATAAAAAGACAACAGAGAACAAGGAAATATTTACCTCTAGAAAAGAGTGCATACACTATTTCCTGCCAAACTGCTTGAGTGAGGAGAGGATGCTGAGTGACTTTGACTTGTGGAAGAGGTCTTCTTTACAGCGTTAGTTTGATTCAATTCACTACTGGCTTTAAATGTTTTGAGCATGGGATCAAGATTTTTCCATCATTAGGAGTTAGCCTCTGAGCACTGATGAGATTCCTGAGATCTCTTTATGTTCTACAGTAATGCCTCCAGATTTCTGCATTATGGGAGATCTCTCTCTCTCTCTCTCTCTCTCTCTCTCTCTCTCTCTCTCTCTCTCTGTTTATAGCAAGGATGCCAGATTTGGGAGTTGCTTGGAAGTTCTCTCTGCTTCCCAGTCCTGCTTAAGGATTTATGCACCTGAGATCTCTCTCCTTCCTGTTGCCCTGCTGCCAACTTCAGAGGGTAGCTGCTTATACTTTGAAGGTGCAGAATGCCTTGGAGAGCTTTCTTATTTCTCCTGTACCACCCTAGTGTTGGCAGCTGAAATCCCAGAGTTCCTTGAATTGGTTTCTTCTATGCTGGTGCCCTGTCTCCTGCTTTCAGGTGGCTGTCTGTCTTGCACTTTCCCACCTCTCCTGCTCTGCCTTCAGGCTGCTACATACTACTCCCAAGCACTCAGTGAATACCTCAGAATAAATTGAATATCGGTTGTTAAAAAAAAAAAAAAGAGTAGGTGGATGGATGCAATCTGTCTGTATCCAACGTTCCTTGGAATTCTAATCAGTTATACCTGCCCATTTGGAACCATTAAAAATTCTTTGAAAGTTTGGTTGGTTTTTTTCTTATCCTTCTCTCTGATAAATTCTTCCTCCTCCTGCTGTTCCAATAGGGATGAGAGCAGCTACGTGTCTCTTCTTGTCTCTGAAGGCATGCCATTTTCTGGAATATGATTAATTTAGGATTCTGTGTTCTCAGCTCTACAGTGATTTTAATCTTATCCAGTTTGCTTTGGTAGTTAAGTAGAGAGCGATGGTTTCTTATAAGTTTTTTACAACCTAAGCCAAAATCTCCCCAACTTGGTTTCTTTATACCTTTTCACATCCTAGCCAGAAATCTCCCCAGAGAAAAAAATAATGTTCTTTCACGTTCATGTTTCATAGACTTATATACTATTCGATTTAGTTAGGTGATTGCTATATTTAGATAGCTGTCATAATTAGCTTGGGGGCAAACAAAGCTGAATCAGGTAAACACAGTACTTACCTGGTAGAAAAATAAATGCAAGGGCACTGGTAGCCTCAAGTATTTATGGCCTGGTCATCAGTAAATATGTTTAATATTGGGCTATGGAGAACTCTCAAGCAATAAAAAAGCAGATTTTACTGTATTACCTGTAACAAATTTGACTCTGTATAACACTCACATAAAATTAGTGCTTTAAATAAATGAAAACTCTCCATTAGGAGTGCTAATTATGTCTACTACTCAAACTAGCAAAGCATAAAATCTTCATTCAATTCAAATGTTAGTTTATTTAGCAAACAATTTTATGCTTTCTATATTGCTAAATAATTATAATTGGATTCTCTACTGTAAGGAGATTGATTATCTATATGTTGGACTCTTTTTGTCCGTCTTCTGTCTTGCATACCTATTAGCACCTCCTAATTACTTTAATCTTTTTCTGTTTTTTTAAACTATCTTAATTCCATTATGCTAGCAATTTAATTTTCAGCAATAACTATTCTGTTCATTGCCATTGATAATTTATCCCTTGATTTCATAATAATGTCTTAATTATCAGTTTGTGTCCTTAGGTATTGAGTGTCTCTCTTTTCCCATTTTCTTTGAATTCGTAAGAAGCTTGTTCAGTCTCATGGTACACACGTTCATGTATACACAAATATACATATACACACATATATTCTCATAGTTCTCAAATTTATATCTTTAGTTCAGATTTCTCAGAACTCCACACTTATATATATATATCCAACTGCTTACTTGACAGCTCTACTTAAATGTCTAATAGATTTCTCAAACATAACATGTCCAAAAGTAAGCTCCTTATCTCTCCTATAATCTAGCCTACTCAATTGTTGGCAATTTCATACTTTTCAGTTCTTCACATCAAAAGAACTCAGGATTATACTTGATTCCATTGTTTCCCTCATACCCACAGCCAATATTATAGGTTCTACCTTCAAACTATATCCAGAAATTAATCATCTTTCCCACTACCACTGCTACCATCCACCATCCTGTTCCAAGCCACAATGATCTCTTACCTGGAATTTTTTTGTGTGTGTAATAGCCTCCTAATCTGTCCATCCATCTATCTATCTATCTATCATCTATCTATCTACCTATCTATCTATCATCTCCCTCCATCTCTTTTTATATTTGGACATTAGTATTTTTCTGAGATCTTGTGAAATGCCTTCCATAGGATTTACAAAACTAGTTGGGGTAGTGGGGGGATTGTGCCATTCCTGGATGAGAAACACCCTATGGCTTTGGCTCATATCAGTTGACTTACCAGACTGGTCTTCAAGTAGGGTATGAGGTAGAGGGTGGTTGTTTGGGAGTAAGCCTTTTTAGACTGTGCAGTTCTTATTTGTGGTTGCTAGATTTCAAAGTCTGTTTACCATTTTCTTATTTAATTGTTGTAGTGGTGCTTTTTCTGTAAGGGACACATTTCTCTGGTGAAGTTGCTAGCTGCTATCTTAAACTAGTGATCCACCTATGCTGCTTACTTCCCATGTGTTATTCTTTCAAACTTCACAACAACCTTGTGAAATAAGTAGTAACATTTTCTTTTAAGAATGAGAAAATTAGGCTCAGGGAAGACCCATGACTCAAAGTTAGTTCTTCTGATCCTCAATAGAGGTTTTTTCTTGCTTTTGCCTTTTCTCCATACTGCATGCATGTCTAAACCATTAATGGAAGGAGAACTGACTGGATGGTGAGCACACAATGTGATATATAGATGATATATTACAGAATCATACACCTGAAACCTATGTAAGTTTTACTAACCATTGTTATCCCAATAAACTTTAATAAAAAAAGAAATAGCTGTCTTAAATGTAATAAGATAATGATACACAGGTACAGATCCCTATAATCTTTTGTTTAACAAGAAAAAGCCAGTGTTATGTTTCTCAGTGTTGGGGGTTGGAGGTGGGGGGGGCCTCCAAGGGAACAAAACAAAACCAATCCAAGAAAGATGACTTTTTTGACATGTCAGAAACTTGGTTCAGATGGAGGGTGAGATGAGGAGGAAAGTGATATCCCCATGTAACATGTTGTCATTTCTTGAGAAGAAAAAATTGAAATTGTCAGAAATATGGTAGAACATGAAATCTGATATTGCGTGAAATCAATGATGTAAATTATGAGTCATCATTTCAAGTTAAAAATTATGGATTAAATTTGCATTCAATTCTTTCCTGAAACCTATTGAGTTTTTTTGTTTTTGTTTTTTTTTTTAAATAGACATAAATCACAAAGACAGAATGGGAGAAGAGGCAGCAGCAGCAACCTCAGAAGCTGGAATAACATGTGGATGAGTGGTAACTGGCTTTGCAGACTAAAGAAAACCTCATCGTAAGCTGTTAGTGGGAAAATTTGAGCGTCAACACAATTTACATCAAGGAATCTTGAAGGGTCTCAAGAATTAATGGCACAAGGCACCTCTGGAAGTGGAGATGCGGGTGGGGCTAAAAACAGGGGGATGTTAGGCCATCAGATTTCTTCTTCCACTCAGCTGAAGGACTAGAGGCTCATTCTCTGAACTGGGGGCCACCAGGTATAGTTGAGGAATTCAGTGCACATTTACTCACTTAATCTTAAAGTCTCCAGGCTTCTCCCACCTCTCCACTCCCCAAATGCTTACAGCCAGGCATATTCCCTCCACACTCATGACTGGAAGAGTCTCTTCTAGAGGAAATGCCCAGTGCCAGAGAACAGACCAAAAATTCTAACAATGAAGGTTGCACAAAAAGAGCCGATGAAATCACCATACAGAGAAGAATTCCATGGGCAATCCCCATCCACAATCACAGAGCTGCCATTCAGCTTTTTAACTACACATTCTTAAATATAAGCCAATAATTAACAATCACTAATCTTTGAGGCAGGCCTCTCATAGGGAAGATTCAGACTCAAATAAACAAACAGATTTAAAAAAAAGCTTAGATGAAGTAAAGCTATGAAGGAAAGATAAATATTGAAAAATACAACTATGTTAAAGTTCTCTGAGATAAAAAGACATAATGCATCCATAATACATGCACATATTTGTATTAAAAGGAGAAGGGATATTCAAAGAATAAAAAGGACCCCTAGAAATTAAAAATACAATTGCAGAAATTAAAAACAAAACAAAACATAACAACCAAACAAAAAAACAATCAAACAAAAACCTCAATCATGTCTTCGATATTCAAAGGCCCTTCTTATTTTCTGAATTTTTTTTCTCTTTTTATAGAATTCTGTACATGTATTAATTGGAAAATGCAATGGATATTTTCTATTTTTTCTTCCACTTCCATTTTTTCTTACCACCTGTAGAGACCAACCCTAGGGTAACCACCCCGCAGTGACTCACACCCTGTATAATCCCCTCCCTTTGAGTGTGGGTGAGATCATGACTTGCTTCTAACCAACAGAATATAGTAAAGGTGATATGATGTCACTTCCATAAGTAGATCAAGTAATATGGTGAAGGTAATAAGATGTCACTGCTATGGTTACATCATTGTGATGTACACATATACATATACATATACATATACATGATATGATACACACACACACACACACACACACACACACACACACACACACATGGCTTCATCTTGTTAGCATGCACTAAACACTAGACTCTCCCCCTGGCTTTGAAGAAACTAACCTCCATGTATGCATTACCTATGGAAAGGTTGACATGATAAGGGACTGCCAGGTAGCCTCTTGGACTTGAGAGAGGCCACCAACCTACAGACAGCAAAAAGCCAGATTCTTCAGTCACACATTGGCTAGGAAATTCTAACAACAAGCCTGATAGAATGTAGAAGTGAATTCTTCCCCAGTCAAGCTTCCACACCAACAGCTTTATTGCAACCTGCTAAGATCCTGAGGCAGAAAATACAGCTAAGTCAGGCATGGAAACTGTGAGATAATAAATATGTGTTGTTTTCAGCCACTAAGTTCTGTTGATTTGTTCCACAGCAATAGACAACTAATGAAGCTTTATAGAACTGACTTAATGGTTAAGATGCTGTACTCTGGGAACAATGACCTGGATTCAGAATTCAGTTCTACCATTTACTTGTGCAAGTTACTTACCCTCCTTGTTCCTCAGTTTTGTCATGTATACAATGGGCATAATGATGGTACTTACTTCAATGAGTGGTTAGGAACATTAAATGAGTTAATACATGTAAAGCACTAGAATAGAGCCTGGTACATCAGCACAACATGTTTTCTATTATAATTATAATGAAAAGCCAATATATATGAATAAATAACTAATATAATAAAATGAAAGTAAATAAACATAATTTTACAGTTATGATAAACAATATAAAATAATAAAAAATAATTAATAGATTACTATTATTATAACAATCAGGATAGACTAGGTTATACTGCAGGGAAAAAAATCGCAGTGACTTCAAGCACAAATGCCTATTTCTTGCCCACATTAATGTCCACTGCTGACAGCAGTCTGTTCACTGTATTCTCATAGACGCAAGCTGACGGAGGAGCTACCATCTTGAAAGTTGCTAGTTGCTGTACTATAGTAAAAAAAAAAAAAAAAGCTCTGAGAGTCTCACATAAGTAATTAAATGCTCCAGTCTGGAAGTGACACACCCCATTCCTGCTTAAAACTCATTGGCTGCATCCAACTATGTATTGCGTTGTCAGAAAAGTCATGACGTGTGTTTGCAACAGATGGCACTAGTTCATTTTTGGAAGTACTAGAGTCATTCACTTCTATGTTATTGCTATATCATTTGACAGCTGACAGTTCTAGCTTTATTCTAAATAAAAATTGAGTGATTTGGTTGAGTTTTGGAGATTTTACAACAAGTTGAAGATGAAAGACCAAACTGTGCATTTTTGCCATATTTTACTCTTTTACTCCCATAAAGGGAAGAACGTGCGTCAAGCTTGTGAAAAGTTGCATAAAGTTTATGGTGACAATGCTCTACAAGAATGTCAGTGCCAACGATGGCTCATGAAATTCCGTGCTGGTGATTTTGATCTCAACGATGTTCCTCAGTCAGGGAGGCCCACCGAGGTTGATGACGACAAAATAAAGGCATTGATCAAGTCAAACCCATGTTACATGACACAAGAGATTGCAGAAACATTGAACATCCATCATTCAAGTGTTCATGACCACCTGAAGAAGCTGGGATACATAAGCAAGCTCGATATTTGGGTTCCGCATGAACTCAATGAAGCTCATTTGATGGCACATATAAACATCTGCAATATGATCATTAAATGTGAGGAAAATTGTCCTTTTTTGAAGCGACTGATAACTGGTGATGAGAAGTGGATTGTTTGCAACAATGTGGTGTGCAAATGGTCTTGGTCCCGACATGATGGCTCGCCTCAAATGACATCGAAAGCAGACATTCATCAGAGGAAGGTTATGCTCTCAGTGTGGTGGGATTTTAAAGGTGTTGTGTTTTTCCAGCTCCTACCAAGGAACCAAACAATTAATTCGAATGTGCACTGTTGGCAATTGGACAGATCGAATGAATCCATCATCCAGAAATGTTCAGAGCTTGTTAATTGTAAAGGAATTGTGTTCCATCGCAACAAAGCGAGACCACACACACGTTTGATCACCCATCAAAAATGATTGGAGCTTGGATGGAATGTGTTGCCACACCCGCCATACTCGCCTGACCTTGC
This sequence comes from Hipposideros armiger, assembly GCF_001890085.2. NCBI lineage: Eukaryota > Metazoa > Chordata > Mammalia > Chiroptera > Hipposideridae > Hipposideros > Hipposideros armiger. The sequence continues at coordinate 914,370 of NW_017731434.1, forward strand.
ACTGTCAGATTTCCACTTGTTTCTCTCTCTTCAAAACTCCTTGCATGGTATAACGTTCAATTCAGATGAGGATGTAAATCAGCACCTTGTTCAGTTTTTTGCAAATAAAGACAGGTCCTTCTATGAACAAGGAATTTTAAAGCTCACTGAAAGATGGCAAAAGATTATAGAACAAAACAGGCAATATATCATTGATTGATGTTTGTTCTTTATATAAATGAATGACCTTTGAAAAACATAGACAAAAAACGTCATGACTTTTCCGAAAACCCAATATTAGGGAACCAAATATTAGGGAGCCTATAATCCTATCATGCACTGAGAAATGGAGAGAACCAGAAATGTTTGGCAAAAGGACTGCCACCCTGGTTATTGTTTGTGTTTGACTCTTTATTCTAGGAACATGTTTTGATAAGAAAGGAAATTAAAGGTAAGAAAGAAAACAAGATGCCATCTAGACTCAAAAACAGTTAACTTTAACAATAATCTTCATTGTTGTCTGAAATTGTTTCAGAAATTGAACTCCTCCAAATCTCATTTGGATGTAAATTATTGGAAAAGAGACTGCTGATTTTTCAATATATCTCAGATATACCAAGATAGCTTTGCCTCTTAATACTACAGATATTTTATTGAATGGATGTATTTTTTTAATGTAAACTATTGCAATTCTATTTGCTCTGCTGCACTATATATATATTTTAAAAGCATAGATTTTTCTTTATTCAAGTTAGAAAGTATAAACAGAAAAATCATTGGTTTATAAACTTCAAAAATATCAGCCATGAAAATCAAGGGAAGACAAAGGAACTTTTCCAGGACAAAAGAGACTAAAGCGACATGCGAACTAAATGCAACATGTGCTTCTGAACTAGATTTATTTTACTATAATAAGCCTTTTGGGGATATTTAGTGGAAATTGAATGGGACTGAGAATTAGATGGTAGTAATATACCAGTGTTATTTTCATGATTTTGATAGTTTTATTGTGGCTATCTTCAACAAGATAAATAATGACAAGTGTTGGAGAAGTGGTGGAGAAAAAGGAACCCTCATACACTGTTGGTGGGAATGTAAATTGGTATAGTCACTATGAAAAACACTATGGAGGGTCTTCAAAAAATTAAGAATAGAATTATCATATAACCCAGCAATTCCTCTCCTGGGTATCTACCCAAAAATTCTGAAAACACTTATACATAAAGATATATGTACTCTGTGATATTCATTGCAGCATTATTTACAGTGGCCAAGACAGGGAAATGAACCAAAGTGTCCTTCGATAGGTGATTGGATAAAGAAGATGTGGTATATATACACAATGGAATATTACTTGACCATAACAAAAGATGAAATACTGCCATTTGCGACAACATGGATGGATCTTGAGATTTTCATGCTAAGTGAAATAAGTCAGACAGAAAAAGTCAAGAACCATATGACTTCACTCATGTGGGAAGAAGTATTTTTATTGGGAGATATTTTGGGACTATGTACATATCCTGTTCTTCATTAAACTTCAGTTTTAAAATTTATATCACTAAGGACTCATGGTTTCCTATTTTCTTTTATTATAATTCATTAATGCTTTTTATGCTCAGTTTGTCTCCTATTTGAGCAGTGGGACCTTATTCAAGCTGGTTTCTCTGTGTGTTTGGCATTCCCCCATCATTACATTGAGTGCTTCTTTGCTTTCTGTCACAAGATGTTCTGGGCTCATCTTTTATTTTCTTGGAATCAGTTATTTCTCCAAGCAGCCCTGGTTCCTTTTAGTGGAGAACGGTATTTAAGAGCCAGTATTATGGAACTAACTGTCCTTGCTGTTATTGTTGCGGCATTGTTCTCAGGCCCTTTCAATGCACAGCACTGGGGTACGTAAGTATTTACATATATATTTACATTTATATTTACTAGTACATCTATCTATAGTTATTGAAATCTGTGAGTTCACAACAATGCCTTCAATTCCAATTGTTCTTTCCAGTGTTCTCCTTTTTCATATTTGCAAATTCCTGATATTGACAAACCTAGCTCTCACTATTCTTAACATATGTAGTTATATGACTAACACCCCTATCCTGTTACCAATCTCCTGTCCCACAAGGGCTCCCACTCCCCACGACAGCCCACTTGCACCCGGTGCTCTCTCTGTACCATCACAGGGATGCCCTCTTCCCTTTGCTTGGGCTCTGACTCCCCACACAGGGCAGCCCTCCTATGAAGATGCCCCCTAAATCGCTCTAGGACACCAAGAGGATGGGGTGAGGAGAGTCCCTGCTCTGGGCCATTGCAGCATCCCACTCACAGGCACAGATGCCTGCTTTGCCCCACCTAATGCCCTCCAATTGATCAGGGAGGAGAAAGAAAAGAGGACTAGGATGAGTACTGGAGTTTTTTGACATTTTACAAATTCCTTACAATAAACATGCATTGCTTCTATAAATATTAAAGGGTGATTTTGGGGGTATATTTTTTTATTTTAAAGATCAGATGCTGGTACATTAGACCAAGTGTTAGCAAACTTTTTTTCTGTAAAGGGCCGGATATTAAATATTTTCAGCTATGTTGGCTCCAGGGTATCTGTTGCAACTACTCATCTCTGCCATTATATAGGAAAAACAAATGGTCATAGCTACGAGTATGTTCCAGTAAGACTTCAGTTGCAAAAGCAGGTAGCAGGCTATTTGGCCCTCAGGTCCTAGTTCGCTAATCCTTGTACATGTATGGAGGGTTTGGAGGCAATAGGCCAAGGTTCAAGCTTGAGCACTCTCTTTCAATATCTGTGACATCTTGGAAAGTAACTTAACCTCTCTGCGCTTCAGCTAAGATTTTCATGAAGCTCTCATGGGCTATCAGATGTGAAATACATTGTAAACAGTAAAGTGTCACCGGATACTTACCTAGAAATGAGTTCTAAGAGGGTGAGGTGATGGAAAACTTTGTAAGAGTTTGGATTTTGTAATAGCTAGTGAATATGAAAAATGGAATATGAGGAAGATTAATCTGGCAGTGACTCAGGGGATGGAAAAAAAGAAAGTTAAGCGCTAAGAAATATTTACTAGAGCCTAAGTATGATAAGAGAAACAGATCCAGTACAGACAGAGGAGGAAGAGGCTGGGTCTTTGGGAGCAATATACCAAGGAAAACAAATGGTAGGGGTGAGAAAGGAGAAAGGGGAGGGAGAGGAGGAAAGGAAAGAGAGTAAGATTGAGAGAAGGAGAGGAAGAGAAAGAGATAGAGAGAGAGGGACAGAGAGAAGGAGAGAGGGAGAGGGAGAGAGAGAGAGAGAGNGAGAGAGAGAGAGAGAGAGAGAGAGAATCTGTTTGATTCATTCACCGAAAACATTATTCTGTCAACAGGCTATAGCCAGTCACAATGAAATTTCAAAACTACTTCAACTTAAACTGACCATCACACTTTTTGTTATCAAGGAAATGAAACAGGAAAGATTTGCCTAACAGTTCAAGTGCATTAATTGAAAACCCTCAAAAGCCAAAGGGAACACCTATAGGACTTGTAAGAGACATGTTTAATATGGCATTACTATCCAAATAAACACATTTGTCTCTGTCTCTTGCTACATCACTTTCTAGGGATCTAGGAGGACTAACCAGTCTTGAGACTATCTTGTTGACACTGTCCCCATTGTTTGTCCAACTTCACCTGTTCATGAACTTCAAAGCTCTTTAGCATCATTGGCCCTTGATACTAGCTTGTTGATGAGAAATTTGCTCAAGATGAATAGTTTGCCATTAACCTTTTCAGAGCTATTCTGAAAATGGTCACAAACTTCCCAATGAGCTTAAAATTGGGTTAGGAATTCTTGGCTTATTAAAAGAAATCTGTTCTGCCCATAACAGGACTTGGTTGTTTGTGCCAGCAAACATATTACTTGTGTCTCACAGGCAAATACAATGATCAAAATGCGGTGGAATAACACTTTGAAAAAGTAAAATTGTGTGTTCTTTCTTCTCCTCTAAGGCTATCACCCATCCTTCCTGCAGAAGTATGGCTACCATCTATACGATGGGGTTCATTGTCAAAATAGAATGAGAACACAACAGAAAATCCTTTGAATGCTTAAAAACAGAGTCCAGGTGTGAAAAAAAAAAGTTGGAAATAGAAGCAGACAGTTTCTCCTGTTCCTGTTTCTTGTCTTGGCTCCACTCTGTTTATAGGACAGGGATCCTACATTGTTCTTGCCCTATTACAAGCATCAAGCACAGTGCCCAGCAATTGTAGTTGCTCAGTAAATTCATGAACAAACATAAGACTGGGTTAGTCATTTATCCTCTCTGGATCTGTGTTTAAATTTCTAAATAATACTCTCATTTTAATTTGATATCAAGAGATAAAATGTGCTCTATTATGATTCAGAGTGATGTTGACTTAATGCGATGATGGTGATGCATGGAAAATGGTACTGCGATGTCCCCAGATTTCTCTGCACATTTTCTCTATTACCCAGGAAAATCTGGACCCTTGGACTATCCAGAGGAAGCAAAATTGAAATGTTGTATAAAGATCTGGAAGCAAATATTTTTCTCTGATTTAGAGAAAGAATGATATTCAGGTCCCAAGATAATCCCAGACCCAAACACATTCTTCTAGATGGAGTAGAGATGAGGGGTCCATCTGGAGAAGGGTTGAAACATTCATCTTTAGGTGACAGGTGAGGTCATTAAATTTATTTGAAAAAAGGTAGGGACAGAATGCTAATGAACGGCTCGGCACTTACTTTGATGCTGGAACGTAGCAAGGAAGAAAGCCAAAGTTACACGGCTCCCAGCCCAACGCTACAGCCCTTTGTCGCTTGTTATACATACTTCCTCTTTAATAAAGTTCTAATTCAAGGGTCTATGTCAGATGGGGATGATTTGGAAACATTTTAGGGACCCAAGGCTTATCAAAGTACTTAAATGGCCATGGAATGATGAAAAGGAATGTGTGTGTTCAAATACAAGTGAAGAATGATCTGAAGGTTGGAGACAAGGGATAGCAGATGGTAACTATTAATTATTAGCCTATTACCAAAGCTTCAGTGCAGTAAGAAGGAAGGTATTCTATGTCTGACTCATTATCATCTAGCCCTTGTAATGCTTTGATTTCTTGTAAGAACAGTAAAGGAAGACATTTCCTCCCTCTGTTGATGCCAAGACATCTCTCTGATGTTCAAGACAGAAGAATTGTGTGGCCATGGATGGAATAACATTTCATTAAATTCCTAAACAAATGTATTAAGGGCTCAATAGAAAAAAAAAAGAAAGAAAGAAAAGGTCAGATACATTATTACCAATGCACAGTTCTTGAGAATTTATTCTGTATTTCTTGTTCTTAATTAATGCAGTTCTACAAGACTGAGCTGGGCATATGGGGATTTGAGACCCCCCCCCTGCTTTGTCTGCATTTAGGTAGTACATAATAAGCGTGTAGTCAGTTTGTGCCCTAGTCAAGCGGTTTTAATAAATCCCTACAAGCATTTCAGATCTGAAGCCGGCAAGGGTCTGTGTGGGGTAATTCCAGACACGAGTTGAGCCTAACTTTATGAATGAAGTGCCTACATGTCATTAGTGTTTCAATAGGTCCCCTAACAAGGGTAATTGGGCCTCCAGGGAGCTTCTCCAAACCTCCAAGTTAAATCTGCCAGTGGTGAGGATGCTCAGGCCTTGAAGGTAAGCGGAACCATTCCTGTTTTACCCTGAACCCAAGGGTCAAACAGGCCTAAGGGAAATCGTTTGGAACTGTCATTTAACATTATCACCAACATGTACTGTATTTCCAAGCAGCCTGCAAAAGGGAGCCAGCGGCAAGCGTGCATGGCCCCGAGCTGCAGGGTGGTAGCATGTCACATGTCTGGTAACAGAAGGGGATAACCATCCCAGTACAAACTTGACATATATAAATTGATTACATAAGTGGGCAGTGGTGGTCCTTTCAAGTATACTCCTTTTGTTTGAGCTTTACAGTAAAATTACCAGCAGCAGTTTACAATTAAGGGGAATAATAATAACTGAATATGCTTTCATCTGCACATACAATTACAATGAACTGCATGCCTTAATAGGATTGTGAAAAATCTGCGTTTGACCCATACAAAAAAGTAAACATTCTTGTTCTGGATACTATATCATTATCACAACAAAGAGAAACTCCTGAAATCTGATGATTTAAACATCTGGAGAATGTTAATCACTTCAAAATGACGGATGTTTTTTATTTCAGCTTTTGACAGACACACTCCTTTCATAGATAGATGATTATTTACATAAATTACATCATCAATGTGAAAAAAATCAGAATAACTTCAAAGGATAAAACGCTTAATTAAAAAGAGACTTGTATTTCTATTTTTCTCCCTTTCTCTGTGTTTTTTTCTTTAAAGGAGGAGTAAAATACCCACTTATTTGGCAAAGTCACCAGTTCCTTTGTAGGTGAATACGAAAAAAAAAATTGTCTTTTTGAATTGCTTCACGTAGAAGACCATCGTCTTTAAGAATAAATCACTCTGTTTTTAGTGCCCTAAAACCTACTCATTGCTTTGAGTCCTCTTCTAAATTCTAAAGTTTCCCCTTTAGTAAAAATGACAGTTTGGAGTTCACTCCATGGCTCCAGTGGATGAAACCAAACAGAGTCAAGCTCAAGTCAAGTCTGAGACTCACCCTCATTTCCCCGTCGGACTCCCAAATTAGCCTTAGTAGATGAAGGGATATAAAGAACCTTTAAAGAAACTCAGCTCTGAACTATTTTATTATTGATGGGGGTGGAGTGGTGGGGGGGGGGGGATTTAAAATTCGTCCAGAACAGCCCAAAGAGAAAATCTGAAAAGCCTGCTCTTCAGGGAGGGGCCCCAAGCTTCCGTGGCCAGCAGTGGTCCCTCAGGGCGGGCCTCTGACTGGCCGCGTGCTGCCTGATGCTGGTGGGTAGAGATGGTGCAATTTGGCTGATCCACTACAATTTCCTCCTACACTCAGAGCTGATCTGCAAGCTGACCTTAGACAATTTGTCTTCTTTCAGGGAGAAATGTCACCCGAAAGGAAGCTATTAAGTCAAGAAGGTAATTCTCTCAGAACAGTCCACTGTATAAACAGAACTTGACCTCAGGTAATTTATTGCTGGTTCCTAACAAAGAGACTTAAGATATAGGCCTGATATAGTCGAGATGTGAATCTGTCAATAAAAAGAGCAAGCCAGAACCTCATAAGGTTTCTTTTGAATGGCCATGTTTAGAATTCAAACCAGATTAATATATTCTTCAAAGAGTGGTGTTTGGTCATTCAGAATGAAAATTTTATTAACAAATTGAAAGTAGGGGCTTGCACAGCGAAGCCACAGATTCTCTTGTTGTTTGACATATCATCATTAATTTTTGGTAGGCTAACATCTAAACATTATATATGGGTCACATTCGCTTAAAAACAATGAGTGGAGGCAGTGCTCAAAACTCAGGTATCTCCCAGATTGCTAAGAGATTGGTTTTCTGGTTTAACAGAGAGTGGAAAATGAAAAGTTACAATTTCTTGAGTGGAATAAATCATCTTACTTGGGGTCTCAGACAATAATTGGTGAGAGCAGCCCGTGGTTCAGGATCAGAGGAGGTCAGACTGCTGAGCTGTCTCTTGACAATATTACATGGGCCATGTTTAATGGACAGTAGAAGGGCTTCTGAAAAAATTGGAAAGGAAGGAAGAAGAGAGGAAAGCGGGGAAGGAAGGGACACGTTTATTGGGAGAACTGATTGACTCACTTGTAAGCTCCTTGCTTTATGATTACTAAGGTGAAAATTTCCATTTCCTATGCCCAAACGAGAATTTTCTGCCTTTTTTATTACAACTCTAAATACCAGCACCTTAATGAACAGCTTGTTTTATGCTTTCCTTTCTTAGGTCCAGATTTTCCACTCTAATTTCTAGTTTCACTGGGAAAAAAAAGCCTTCCCTAGCCTCCAGCTCCCTATCCATAGACCTCCCTTCCCCAAGTACCTCTCTTCTTCTCCGCTGCCCTACAATTCATTAGCCAGATCTACCAGGGTCTGCAGCCGGGAGACCACCCACAGCCTACAGGCGGAAAAGTGTTGAAAACCTGTCAGCTACAGCTGACACGGAGTCCATCAGTTTAGGTTCAAATGCTGTGAAAAATTTTCTGAAATTGTTCCACAGAGCACTGCCTGGTGTTGAAAGTTTGGGTCTAAGAATAGCAACTCTCATACTTCGGTTCTTGACTGACACTAACTTTCAAATAGATGGGTACAAAACCCTGGAACTCTCCAAAATCGTCACTTGTCCCGTCTATACACTGGTGTTAACACCACTACTGAGTCCCCCGGACAAACTGCAGTGCCTCCCTTGAATGGATAAAGTGCTTTGAGTTCCTCACAGGAAAATTCTAAAGGAGGAATTGGAGAATATAATGATGTTTTCCTAAATTGAAAGTGACAACCAGCATTTAGTGGGGGAATCAGAAGATAGAATTGAAAGCAGGAAGCCTTATATTCATTACAACAGATGGTTCAGTTTTCACTGAATGATGAGGGAGAAGCTGAGTGAATGAACAGCAGTATGTCCTTAAAAGATTCAGCAGCCATCCAATTACACAGGGGCTATCCAGCAGTTCCTAAAGACTCGGACTGGTCTGTGTTATTCAATATAAAACATCCCTACTGGGTTTGACTTCAGCTGGCTGAATTACCACTGGCATGGCTTTTTTTTTTTTAATAGGATTTTGTTCAAATTCCCAGCACAAAAATAAGTCACACAGCAACATGGCAATAAATGTCTGTTGAAAAAATAGTGAATGATTTTCAGTTCCAGGAATTACTTTCACTGCTTGGTCTTTCATCTCTTACCCACCTCTGCTTTCCTTTCCTTTATTAAAAAATTATAAAACGTTTCATAAGAAACATAAAACATGCAGGAAAGTACAGAACATACTATAACGGATCTCTGTTTTCCGCCACCAAGATTAAGCAGACGTTAACATTTTTCAACGTGTGCTCGATATCTCCCGCTTTAATAGACAAAAATACTATATCCTCACCCTTTCATGCTCTTCCCCTCACCCCTCCTCAGAGGCAAAAACTTAACCTGAAATTGTTTTGTATCATTTTTGCATGCATGTTTGTACTTTTACTACATAAATATATGCTCCTGAACACTATGCACTGTCATTTCACTTAACCATTTTCACACGTCATTATGCTAATATTTATCCTTTTGCAACTTTTTACTTAACACATTTTTAAGATCCATTCCTATTGATACATGTCGATTTAGTTCATTCAATATAACAGCATCATAGCATTCCTTTAGGTGTATTTAACCCACTTCCCTCCTAGGAGACCCATCCAAGTCCTCAGTAATTGGATTGGCCCCATTCAATAGGACAGCAGGTTGTTTCTTTAATCAAGAATTTCAATTACTCTTAATACATACACATATGTACAGGAGTTCACAGAAAAATGTTAGTCTTGATGGAAATGTTTTTTGTCTATTTACTGTTACAAACAATTCTAAAATGAACATTTTGTACACGACACCTTGAGCATGTACTAGAGTTTTCCCAAAAGAGAAATCTAGGCAACAAATTGCTAGATCCTATAAAATGATCGTCTTTGACCTTATCAGGTATTGCCAAATTGCTCTAAACAGGGTGTAATTGTTGACACTGCCAGCAACAATAAGTAAGAATTACTGTTTTCTTTCTTTCTTTTTTTAAAAGATTTTATTGGGGAATTGGTAGAGGGGAACAGCATTGGGGAATTGAGGAAGGGGAACAGACAAGTTGCTGTCCTTTTGTACTTCAGTCTAGTTGTGGAGGACGTCACTTCACTGGCCCATGTTGGTATTATCATTGCACTCTTCCTGGATGAGGCAATCGCTCGCTGGCCATTGGACAGTCACTCATGGCGGCTCATGGCAGCTCACAAAAACTCACGCCAACTGCAGGCCAGCCGCACTGCAGGTGTTGCCGTCGCCAGCGACTCATGGCAGCCCAGCTCCAGGTCGAGCTGTTGTTCACCATCTTATCTGTAGAGGGTGCGGTGTCACTGGCCCATGTGGGATCCGAACCGGGGCCCTGCTGCTCAGAGCTGGCATCCCAAGCCAACTCTTAACCAATGCGCCACTCAGCTGGCCCTAATTGCTGTTTCCTTATGTCATCACTAACCTTTGATGTAATCCCACTCATTTTTGTCCATTTAATGGTTGTGAAATTATATCTCCTTGAAGTTTTAATTTTATTTTTCATGATTACTAATAATATTGAGAATATTTTTATATTTTCATCAACTATTGGGTTGTCAGAAAAGTCATGATGTATTTTTTCTGTTTTTCGTTGCAAAAATGCGTCATGACTTTTCCGACAACTCAATATTTACACTTTTTATGTGAATTGTCTGTTCATATCCTTTACCCATTTCTCTTTTGGCTTCCACGCCTTTTTTTGTCTTACTTATTTTTAAGATATAGTTTGCAAAATATGTCCCTGCCTAATTCAGTCTTTTTTGCTTTAATTGTTGTGCCTTTTTCATGAAAATTGTTTTCATTTTAAAGTGCTCAAACTTATGAATCTTTTCTTTTATGGTTTTTCCTTTTTCTATTCTGTTAAGTAAATGTTTCTTTGAAAAAAACTGTCATAGGGCTGGCCGAGTGGCTCAGCTGGTTAAGAGCTCACTCAAGAGTGCGAGCTCTGAGCAACAGTGGTTCGATTCCCTGCCCGAGCTGAGTTGCTGCTGAGCTGCCAACAGGTGGCAAGATGGCTCAGCTAAAGAAAAAAAAACTGACATAAAGTTATTTTCTAATTATTATCTAATGTTTTCTTCAGGAAGATTTACAGTTTTTCTTTATATTATTTTAAAACTATTTTTGCATAAAATATATGGGAATCTGAGTTTAGCTTGTCTCTGTGCCAAGTATTAAATAACTTATCCTTTATCCTATTATTTGCAAGTCTCCTTTCTCATAGAAGGCCTAAAGCTTTTACAAAAAGCTAAAAGGTAAGCTTCTAAGTATACATGGTTTTCTTTCTAGGTCTCTATCCTATATACTTATACCAATACAACACTGTTTTATATAATGTAATTTTAAATTTGGTAAATGCTGTGGTAAGCAGAAAAACAGCTCACCAAAGATGTCCACGTCCTAATCCCTGGAACCTATGAATATATTACCTTGCGTGGGAAAAGGAACTTGGCAGATCTGCTGTAATAAAACATTTTAATGGCTTTAATAAAACTGAATTCTCAATCATAGTCCAATATGGGTGGGCAGGGGAAGTTTGCTTTATGTAGTTAATTCCAGACCCTAGTGCCTTCCACTGTGTAGCTCAATCATCTTCTAGAGCCTTTTTCTCCTTCGCATTCAGCTACATAGCTAGAGAAACACAGAGCGTAAAGATTGTATGGGAGGTTTCTTTACAGCCCAGGTCTTAAGGGGTGCATATCACTTCCCCCACATTTCATTAGCCAGAGCTCAGTCGCATGACTACCTTGCTGCAAAAGACACTAAGACACATGGGCTATGTGTGTGCCCAGGAAGAAAGAGAAATGGCCCTGGTAATCACATAGCAGTCATTAGAGGTATACCAATTTTCTTTGGATAGCTATTTGGAATTAGAATTGCTGGGCCAAAGCATATGCATGCTTTTATGGTTTTATATTATTTTTAAGCTTTATTTTTGCACACAGTGTCATAGGGTGATATTGATACAATTCCAAATTGCCCTCAGAAACTTTGTAACAATATACAACTAGGACTCATTTAAAAAGTAATCTAGCTTTGTCCAAAACAGCTATCTTCTATGAAGCTATAGCAACCTAGTTATTTTTTCTATTTAAAAACAAACTTTTAACAGAATACGTTGCTTAGGAGCTATTAAGGAGGTCATCTCTAAAGGGAAAAAAGAGCTTCACTAGCTGCCCCATTCCACTGGAAGTGCCTTTATTAAAGGGTGACAGTAAAATGGTAGAAAAGGAAAGTCATGGAAGAATACTCTGAAGCCTTGCGGGGAGGAAGGGAATGTTTCGTTGGTCATGGAGCTGGTGGGTTAAGAGTATTGAGATAACTATGAAGTGTATAGGGGCCGCAGGCCTTCTCTAGCTCTTACGGAAAGACATGTTTTTCTCCTCCAACAGATGCCTCTCTGAATCCCACCCAAAGCCACTGAAGGTCATCACATGAATACAAAATTTTATTCATACCAAATGTTAGTACCTGGAAGAACTATTTTTCCTAGTCGTTTTCACTTCTACTCTTCAAACCCTCACTTAGGAATTTCCAAGAAAGTCCGTTGGTCAACAAGGCACTGGGTTCTCTCTAACAGGCACCAACCGCTGTTAGGCTGTAGATCTAACACAGGAATGCTGAACTTGTAATAATGAAGAGTTTAGTTTCAACTTATTTTATATAGGAATATATATATATATATATATATATATATATATATATATATATATATATATATATATATATATATATATCAGATTTGATGATGTATTTAGGAACCCAGCATCCAGATTAGAGAGTTAGTTACCTAGGTAACAAGCGATTACCAACAGGAAGAGTACTGACCTGATGACTTGTATGTGACCAAAGGTTAGGTTACCAACCATGATAACCATCTACAGCCCCCATCTCAGATTTTTCCAGCCTCCCCTGTTATTTGAGCCCTGGGGCTAGTCAGCATAGGAAATCTCCAAAAGCACCAGATCTGGGTGTAATTTTGCCAACCTGTGACAAAAAGTGCTGCAGAAAACATCCTCCCTTTGAGAAACTCTGAGGTTTAACCAACACATTGCTAGCTGAGATTCCCAATAGAGGAGAAAGAGTAGCAAATTTGCTAATTAGAGTTGCAAAGAAGGTGGAAACAAATAACGTATTCTGAAGCCTAACTTAAAGAGCTGGCTATGCTGATACTAACCAAAACTATACTTAGCCCCTTCCCACATTTTCAAATTTCTGCCTGTGTAACTGTGTCCCTCTTTTCCCTTTCTGCTTCCAATTCCTTCTGTCGTGTATCTTTCTCGTTTTCTCCAATATTACTCTTTTGTCATCTTTTTTCTCCTTCTCCCACTCTTTCTTTAACTTCTTATCCCCCTTCCACCTCCCACCTTTCTTTCACCTTCCCACAGTCATTAACTGCCCTTTAACACAATATTAAAAATATTTCTATTATTGCATATTACTTTACAGAGGACATTGTAACTAAGGTGAATTTCTTCAGTTTCCATCTTTGACAACTACTAAAAACACATCTCTCTATTTTTTCCCCTGGGTTTACCTTGCAGCCCTTCTCTTTCTATCAGGCAAAAAGGGACCTCCTGTCCACGGCCGACAGTGTGCCTCGTGCCTGGTGCCATCTGCAATTTCATCATTCAGAAGACAACTCCCTCCCCTCCAATTCCTGTCATTCTCCCTCTCTCTGTCCCTATCTTATTCTCCATCCCTTCCTCCATCTCTCTCCCTCTGACCTAATAATTCCTTACCTTTCTTGTTGTTATTGTTGTTATTGTTTTAATATTGATAAGAAGATTTATCTCTCTTACAAACTAATATGATTCTTGAGGACAAGTCCTTCATACTCATTTTTGTATACCTAAAGCACCTAGTTCAATCCTTCAATAAATACTTGTTGAATAAGCAATTAGTTGTTCTTCTCCTGAAAACAAAACAAAATTGAACCACACACATGAGGAACCTTATGTGTGTTCCTCAACTGAGTGTTTTCTTGAATCATAGAGACAATCCCCATCCTGGATTAAGGAATTAGAATGGCAGCTGGATAGCTGTTCAGAAACCAGCAATGTTCAGAAGATGTAATGAGTTTCCTATTTACAATGGCGATCAAATCTGTAAAATATTTAGAAGTAACTTGCTCAAGAAATGTGATATTTATATGTAGGAAATCACATTTCCTGAAACATAAAGAAACTTTGAATATTTGGAAAGGCATAATTATCTCCCAGGAAAAAAAGGATGACTATTGTAACAATGTCCCTCCTTCCAAAATTACTTCATACATTTTCAGGCCATTAGAAACCCAACCCAGAATGTGATAATACTTTTGATTACTTGGCCAAGGGGAGGGGGCAGTTTCAGAAGCTTCTATGTGGTGTTTGTCCCTGTGCCATCCCTTATCCAATAGGCCAAGGAGCCCATGGGAGGGTTCTGCCAATTAATTACTGAGTATGTAGATTTCAATTATTCATTTAAGGCCTGGGGGTCTGGCCACTGGGTTTGTGAACACAGTGGACCCGCTGTGAGCAAGACTAAAATTAGGACTCCATTTGGCGCTAATGGAAGCGGCTATGGCAACACGACCCTCAATGTCAACTTATACAATTGTGTCCAATAGTCCTCCAAATGTCTGGGTTTTCATTCCCCTTTCCCCAATGTGTGGGCACCTAAGTAAAAGACCCTAAGTCTGTTTGGAGAAGGATAGGGGTGGGGGGGGGAATCATTACCGTAAACACTTGTCATGCTGTTCTAGAACCTTTCCTCATGGGGACAGAGCCTCTCTTTCAGGCAAGTCTAAAAGTGGCCTAGTTCAGGTCCTAATCATAAATCATGACACAAGAATCACGAATTGGGGCTAGGGCCCTCAGCCTTCTTTTGGTTAAATAAATGACGCATACCCTCATTGGCTGTTCATTATCTTGCCCACAGGAACACCATGCTCTGTTAACTAACTTTATAGTTCTATGCTGTAGATCTAAGGCCCCTGGGCTGTCACTCTGAAATTGCTACTCATTATGGTAATCCTACTCATTCTGCTTCTGATGGTTACTTGCTGCCATTTTGCTCCTATTATTTCAGAAACCTTTCACCCCCATTGTTGCTAGGGAGCCTGACTCTGGAACAGGCCTGAATTACAGAGGACAACCACCATTAACCTTCTCAATGATCCTAAAGCCCCCTTCACCCCTTCATCAGCACGCTTCTTATTGCTTTGACAGAGTATCATCCAGCTAAACATAGTTGACTGGTGCTCTAGCTGCTGCTCCCATCTTTGAGCCTTTTAATCCCTTCTTCCACCATCTGTCATGGCAATTCTGGGTAGTTTTCCATTTAGTGTGGTCTAGCACTTTTTCTAAGCTTTTAACAGCCATTCTAGAAGTGCTACTGCTGTCTCTCAGGGTCCTTGTCAGAGCATTAAATCCTGTGTGCTGGGAAAATGCTCTCACTCTGATAAACTCTCCTTTATCCAATTTACAGTCTATCCTCTTGATTCAGCACCTTTAAGGGTCCAACCCATACATACTCTCTTGGTTTTTGAACGGGGACTGTCCCCTGGGAGAGGGTAACCTTGGACAAGGCAGCTCTCTTGAGTAGAGGGTGATTTTAGTATCCACTGATGGTTCTTGTCAGAAACAATTATTATTGATGAAAGGACGTTTTCCAATCCCTTCATTCCTTTAGTTTATAAACATCTAATACCCCAATAGAACAAAACTGAGACAATAAATTGATGGATAATATTTGAAAGAGAAAATATACATGATCCCCCAAATAAAAAACATGATTACCTCTCCAAGAATCAATTAAATGCAAATCATGACAAAATATCTCACTGAAAAAAATGCAAAAACTTTAAAAAAATACCATACTCATCTTTCATAAGGATGTCATGACATGTCAATTCTTATTTCCTTGTGAAGGGAGCTTGTGCAAACAATTTAACTCTGTGTATCAAGAATCAGGTAATTCTTCTTTTAGGAACTTTCAACAATTCCATTTTGTCTCACTTGGCTTTATTTCTTTTTCTTTTAAATCCAGATAAAATTAAATTTATACTTTTAATGAAAAGTTTCCTAAGTATAATATTATCTTGTTTGTGTTAATCATCCCAGGCTTCCATAACAAATACCATAGAGTAGGTGGCTTAAACACCATTTTTTTCCTCACAGTTGTGGAGTTTGGAAGTCAAGATCGAGATTCTAGCATGGACTCTCTGATGAGGGTTGTCATTCTAGCTTATAGATGGCCATCTCCTCACTTATCTTCACATGGCAGAGAAAGAAGAGGGGAGAAAGAGGGGGAGGGAAGGAGAGAGGGAAGGAGAGGGAGGGAGGAAGAGAAAGAGGAAGAGAGACAGAGAGAGAGACAGAGAGAGAGAGAGAGAGAGAGAGAGAGAGAGAGAGGTTGCTTCCTCTTTTTATAAGGCCACAGTCCTGTTGGATTAGGCCCCACCATTACCAACTCACTTAACCTTAAGTACCTCCTATAGATCCTATCTCCAGATACATTAAGGGGTAAGGCTTCAACATATGAATTTGGGGGTTGGGGGAGACACAATTTAGTCTATTGCATCTTCTCTTAAAATAATTGCCTTTAAATATCTACCCTGATTCTGGTATATTTGCAAAGAGAGTTGTCAGAAATTGTATTTACATAACACTAACTTTGGTGATTTCTGAATGGTAAGAATTTTTGGTTTTGGCTTTTCCTCTTTGCACTTTCAGATCTGTTGCTTGAATCTTTTTATAGATACTTTTTAAAATTATAAATTTAAAGGACCAGTGTCTTTTCAACTGTACTGTACTGATTTGCTACCATTTATGGTTCAGAGCAAGGAAAGATTTCATCATTGCCAGGAAGACTCTTTGCTCATAATGCTCCCAGTGCTTCTCAAATGTCCCCACCAAATACTCCCATGAACACAGCAAGAGATGAGGAAGAGGTAGGCAGTGGAAGAATATAGCCGGGGGCTATAAGCAGAGGTATCCTATCTCAAGCATGAAATGTCTTTGAAATCTTATGTC
This sequence comes from Hipposideros armiger, assembly GCF_001890085.2. Classification (NCBI taxonomy): domain Eukaryota; kingdom Metazoa; phylum Chordata; class Mammalia; order Chiroptera; family Hipposideridae; genus Hipposideros; species Hipposideros armiger. The sequence continues at coordinate 931,123 of NW_017731434.1, forward strand.
ATAATCTTTAAACTGACTTGACTTTTCCATTTTATCCCGTAATAGATACCTGTTTGTTTCCATATAAAAGTAATACCTAAAATTACTTATCCTTGAGTAAAATTCATGTTCAAGAAAAATATATCATTATTTATCCCGGGGTTTTAAGTGCCCCTTGATTCAATCAGCTTATATCTGGAGGAATTCATATTCCCAGTTGAGAAGTATGGGCCTAATTTAATTATTAGAACTACCATTTGCCTGGATCTTTACAAATTGTAAAATACCTTCCATATAAATTATAGCATTGGGCCTCTCAGTATCCTCTTTTCCAAGTTCGGCAAACTTTACTTAATCTTTTAATACTGGAATCCCTCCAGGCTCAGCCTTGGACCCCTTTCTCTTATAACTTTATATTCTCTCCCTAGATGATCACTTTTTTTTAACCATGGTTTCAATTACCTTGTACATTCCAGCGATACCCAAATTTATATCTCCAGAACCACCCATACAACTGTCTGCTTGACATCACCTCTTGGATGTCTCACAATCATTTTAAACTTTAAATATCCAGTATGGAATTAATTGTCTTCCTCCAAATTTTGTCCTTCTCCACTCAAAAGCACTACCTTCCATCTCACTGCATGCAAGCCAGAAACCAGTATTATCAATGCATCTCAATATCCCTCACATCCATGTCCAGTATAGCAACAGTTTATCAACTTATAAAAATGTCTCCTGCTAGTCTATTTCTCACAAGTTCACCACCGACATCACCACCACCACCCCAGTCCAAGCTACCATAATTTTCTCCTGACTACTAATATATAAATTTAAATTTCTATTCTGATGTCTGGTAGGCACCTCCAAATTAAGATGTCCAAATAACTCTTGACTATTCACTCCAACCTGTTCTTTTCCCATCTTCTTTCTAGGACATGGTACCCCCATAAACCCAGTTTCTCAGGTGACCAATGAAGAGATCATTCTAGAATCCCCCACCTTCTCACACACCCTATACCCAATTCCCATTGTGTTCTGCTGACTCTGTCTTCAACTATATATCAATTCCACTTTTCTTCATTTCCACTGTTAACATCCTAGTCTAAACCACTACCATCTCTCAGCTGGATTCCTACAGAAGCCTCCTAAAAGGTTTTCCTACTTCTATTTTAGCTTCCCTGCATTCTACTCTCAATGAAATTATTTTAAATACTGTAAGTAAATTTACAGATAATGGTACACCCATGCACAGAAGTGCCCACACTTAGAAAATACCCTACAATCCCTTATATTATTTGGCCTATTTATCTCTCTGGCATCTTCCCTGCCAGTTCCTCTGTCTTTCACCAGACACATTGGCCTTTTTTCTGTCTCTGAAACTTGGCAAGCTCGTCCCCACTTCAGGGCCTTTATACTGGTATCCCTCTACCTAGAATGTATTTACACCAGTTCCTGGCGTGGTCCATTCCTTCACTTCCATCACATCTCTGTTCAAATGTCATCTCCTCACAGGAGTCTAATCTGACTACCCTACCATCTCTTTCCAGTCACTTCCATGTTCTTACTCTGCTTTATTCTTTTCAGGGACCCCTAAATTATGTCTGTATTTGCTTATATGAATTATTTGTCCTTGTTGCCCATATACCCCATGAAGCCAGGGTCTTCATGTATCCTGTTCACCACTGTATCCTTATCTAGCATAGTACTTACAAATAGCTGGTGCTAAATAAATGTTTGGTGAATGAGTGAATAAATAAATAAATAACCTTAACAGTTAGGAGTGATATTATGCATACCTATTTCACAAATAAGTAAAAGAAAGCATTAATGTCCATCCCAGGGTTTAACAATATTGCCTCCTTCCAAAGAAAATAGTAACTGCTTACATTCCTGAGCTGTTACTATATGCTAAGCATCATTCTAAAAAGTTTGTATCCATTGTGTCATTAATCCTCCCAACAACCTTATGAGGTAGGTATTATTTTATCCTCATTTATTGATGAGGAATCGTACAATTGAGAAATTAAGAAACTCACCCAAGGTTAAAAAGTTAGTCAAGAGTGGATCTACAATGCAAACCCAAGTGTTTTGACTCAGGAGCCCATACCATTAAATACTACATTAAATGTATTAATTAATTAAGATAAATAACTTAAAACAATGTCTGGCACATAAGTACTTGTTAATCAGATATTAGCACTACTATATTGCTTTGTTGGTGATGTGTTGTTCATATATTTTGCTCATGTTTATTTTTTCTACCAGTTTGTGTTGCATTTTTGTTTTCTTAATGTTTTTCAAAGAATGAACATTTTACGTTCCAATGAAGTCAAATTTATCAATTTTTTTATTTTATGTTTGTGCTTCTTTGTTTTATCTAGGAAACCTTTGCATATATCAGAATGCAAAGATTTTCTCCTATGCTTTTTCTAGATATTCTAGAGCTTTTGATCAACGTTCTTTTTTTTTTCCCCCATGAAGATATTGAGTTGATACAGCACCATTTATTTAAAAAGCTTTTGTTTTCCTCATTGAATTGCCTTGGCTCCTTTGTAGAAAATCAGTTGACTACATATATGCATTGATCTATTTCTAGACGTCTATCTGTTTTGTTGATTTTTAAGTCTTTTTTATGGATAATACCAAATTGCACTGATTAATGTAGCTTTCTATTATGTCTGCATTATCCAATACAATAGTCACTAACCTGGCTATTTAGACTTAAAGTAATAAAATAAATTTAGAATTTCAGTTCTTTAGCTGCAGAAGCCACATTTAAGTGCTTAACAGGAACATGTAACTAGAGGCTACTATATAGGGCAGCACATAATTAGAGAACATGTCCATTATCACAGAAAATTCTACCCAATGGCACTGAAGAAAGTCTTGAAATCAGATAGAACTTGGTTCTTATTTATAAAACTTGCTTTGGTTATTCTAGGTTCTTGCACTTTCCTAGGACTTTTAGAATCAGATAGTCAATTTCTACATTAAAACTGGCAGAATTTTGATTGGGGTTGCATTTTTGAATCTATAGATCAATTTGAGAACTGCAATGTTAGCCAGTCATCCAATTCACAAATATGGTATATCTCTCCATTTATATAGGCCTTCTTTAATTTCTCCCAGCATATTTTGTGGGCTTTAGTACTTGGGCATCTTGTATTATTTTTATTCCTAGGTATATTTTTTTTGGTTATGATTGTAAATAAAACTAAAATTTTCATTTCTAATTGTTTGCCTAGTATAGAATACATTTTATTTTTGTATAGTACTCTAATATCCTTTGAGCTTCCTAAATTCATTTATATTTCTAGCAACTATTCTCTAGAGTTCCTAGGATTTTTTATTGGGATTGCATTGAATCTATAGATGAATTTGAGGAAAAGTGACAATATTCCTCTTTTTGGTTTTCTGTAAGAGTTTATGGAGGAGTGGTATTATTTCTTCCTTAAATATTTAATAATGAGGTATTATTTTAATAGCTGTCAGGCACCAAAGATATAACAAAGAATTGTTATATCTTTTGCTATATTAAAATAATTCATATTCTCATTAGATATTTTCTTAGGTCAGCATACAACTTACTCCAATTTTTCCTGGATTTAGGGGTGGCCAGTCTACTAATAGTAGATACCCCCAGAGAATTACTAAGAGAAGACAAAGAAAAGCAACAGATTTCACATTTACTATTTTGTGACCCCGTATACATCCATGGTTATCTTTACGTGCCATTCACACCAAGTTCAGGTCTGAAAGGGAAGGATATTTAAGTGAAATTGTCCAAACTCTACCTCTTTATTGTGTCTTCTATTTTAAATATATCGAGCCTATATAAACTGAAAGAGTATTATTTGACTATCAACACTAATAATACAGGCAGAAAAAACCATGATGGAAAAAAGGATGAACATATGAACAATATTTCTTATCAGTGATTCTTTTATGTTTTATGCTAGACATGAAAGAGTTTATAAATAATTTAAGTAGGTTATATATTTTGGGTCATTATTCAAAGAGAGAAATATTTATTATTATAGTTTATTATAATATTTTTGATGCCATTATGTAATACTTTTATTAATTTTATTTTAAACATTGAACCTCTAACAAACTGTGTCCAAATAATTAAGGCTGTGGTTAATAAAGAATGGTTGCTGGGAAACCATTTAAAACCATGTTTTAAAACATCTTGAAGAATGTTTTAAAATTTCAATCAAAAAGAACACTGGCTATTATCATCAGTTTTACTTCCTTCCCTTCCTAGTATCTACAAGTAAATAAAAATGCCTTGCAGGTGTTTTTGGAGAAGTGAGGCAGAGATGTAACTTTTATAAAAAAGGAGAGGGAGGAACAATGAACCTAGTAACTTCAATGTCCCTTAACAATATTGAGTCTTCCAATCAGCTTCAGGCAGTTTGCTTGAAGGGAACTGACCGGCTGGTTTTCAAAGCTTCAGAGCTGGCACAGAGCTTGGATGGCATATTTCTTGTAGAAAATTCACATCCAATTTATGCCTGGTGTCCTGCCCCTCACAATTCATTGGGGCTATATACTATGTTAAAACACAAATTTCATGCAAATAGTTGGGCCGGCGGCTCTGGGAAACAAATACTGTGTTATAAAAGAGTACACCCCTGTGCGCTTTGATTACCATTCATTAACATGGTTTCCAGCAAGAGCTATGCTTCGGACTGATGCAGAGCTGAAAGCGGATCCTGCACGAAATCCCCTTCCCATGCTGCACCTGGTTTCCCCTCCCCCGTCCCTGCCAGCCCCTCCACAGAGGAGGGAGGCCCAGGCCTGGTTCCTGTCACTGGCCAAGCTACAGTCTCAAATCCCAAGTCTGTGTTCTGGTTTCCCTCTGGGTCTTACTATAGAGGTTTATCGACAAAACCCAGGCTCCTCCTAATCTGTTTGAAAAGCCCACTGCGTTCAGCAGGAAAACACCATCACCCTTTCGTGGTGAACTGTGCTGTGTGTTGTCACGATGGAGAAAATGTTCTGCGAGTGTGTGTGTGGAGGGAAGTGAACTTGGGGGAGTGGAGATGTTTTCACTACGAGAGAAACAACCTCCTCGCTGCCAAAAACCTAAGACTCTGGTCCTCTTCAGGGAACTCTCTCTCGAGGTTTTACTTTGGAAACCATCTGTGCTCTCTATGAGTACTGGCTCCCCAGGGAAATCCTGGCCTTTCCACATCTCGGCCTCAGGTCCGGGGAATTCCATAACCATGCTAGCCGGGACCTGGCTTGCGCTTCTCAGACAGAAGATTTTGCAAATCCAGCACTTTGCGTGTGTTTATCCTTGGGGCCAAAAATTATCCAGAGATGAAACTAAGCTTTCTAATTATGTAAATAAGTACCAAATATTCAATCTCTCTCTCTCTCTCTCTCTCTCTCTCTCTCTCTCTCTCTCTCTCTCTCTCTCTCTCTCTCTCATCTTCGGGATTTTAAATCAAGACATTTTTA
>NW_017731434.1:936588-942832 GCF_001890085.2 Hipposideros armiger
TCTCTCTCTCTCTCCCTCTCTCCCTCTCTCCCTCTCTCCCTCTCCCTCGCTCTCGCTCTCTCTTTAAAAAAAGGAAGCCACATCCTGTAGTGTAAATAGTCCTTAAATTCCAGTTTCAGTTCTGCCAGTTAACCACCACGTGGCCAGGGACAAGTTGTGCACAAAATCTGGATATTAAATGGGCTGAATTCAGTGAGATATGAGCAAAAAATTTTTAATAAAATAAAACAATATAAATAAAATAACTTGATCTTTGTTCGCTGCTATCTCTTCAGACTTGCTCTGTGGGCTATTTCGTCCTCACTGCTACAGTGAAATCTTGGCAGAATCTTTTCAGTGTGCTCAAATAATGCAAGTGTGCCAGTGACTTGTATGCATAGTCTCATTACAGGACTAAAAAATGTCATAGTCATTACGCCCACCCCTTACCTCACATTCCTACCCCAGCTTAGGCTTTGAGTCCAGAATGAGGGAAGGGCACTCTGGGGTTCTCTCTTTTCTCCACTTCCTCCTTCTTCTCCTCCTCACCCTGTTTTTAGGTGTTCTCTGGGCTATCAGGGTGGAGGTGGGCTAGTGAGGGAGGACAGGGAAGCAACAGAAAAGATCTTACTTGAGTGGCATGGAAGGAATGCGTGAGGGAACTGAGTGTGGCAGTGTTCCCAAGCTGACCCTTCCTCTTGTGTGATGTTTTCATGAGTTCCTCAGTGATCTCCCACTGGATCTTTTCAATCACAGCTTCCTTGATGCTTACTTGTTGCTTGTGGCTTGCTGGCTGCTTCAAATGTTTCCTTCAGCCTCTGAGCATGCAGCAGTCAACTCTCTGTCGTTGCAGTCACGCCTTCATCCCTGCAGTCTCTTGGGGTGGGGGGTAGAATTCAAAGTAGCTCCATATTGCCTCTCTCCCAGGTGGACCATATCTGATCCACAAGAAAAACTCGCACATCCTTGTCCTACCATGCTGTTGGTGGAAGAGCTTTTTACTCCCAAGGTAGTCTTCTTTCTTTTTGTTCTACTGCCTTGAGTCACTCTATGTCTAGCTTCTCTCTCGCTGTCTTTATGTCTCAGACTCCAGGATAATAGGTCAATCCCTCCACATAATTCCCTTGAAGTCCTCTTTCTTATGTAGATCAAGGGGGAGGAGCAATCACCCTTTCTATCCCACGAAAGTGGAAATGTACGACATATCAACAGCTTTCCCTAGAGTAACCCTCTCTCCCAGCCATTTGTTTCAGTTTTGTAGATCTTCAAGGTGCATGATGGCTCAAAAATCTCAAAATCAGGTCCCTATAACTCCAAATAGTGTACTCTGAATAAGCGGGTAATATATATTGCATTATTATACATTAAGCGAGCTTGATAGCTCTCAAATTGGAAATTATAATAGGTGGGGAACAATGACATGACTAGATTCACAATAGGCATTTTTAGCAGGAATGCCAGAGAGGTAATATTGTATCCTTATCAGTACATCATTTCAGGAGGCAAATCATCTCTATTTTCCCTATTACTGTGAAAGCTAACTTTGAGCACTAAATAATGTGTGCCAGGCTTCTTCACTATAAAATTAGTATTTCTCCTTTGTAATAAATAAATTTCACATAGGGAGATATTTTGAAACTGTGTAAATATCTGATTTCTTGTCAAACGTTCCCTCACGTGTTTTAGGATCCATTGATAATTCTTGCCTGAAACAATTATTACTATATTAGTTGCCAAATGAGGGTAAATTAGTATATTTTAATACATTAAGATATAAAGTAAAAAAGTGACAACATTTTTAAAAAGAAACAAACAAAAAATACCAAGCAGATTTGAAAAAGAACCAAAGAGAATGACTAGAAATGGAACACAACATCACTGAAATTAAGCCAACGGATTAATTAAATACATATGAAACACAGCTGAAAAGAGAATAATATGCTAGAACATGGATCTATAAAATTATTCAGAATCTAGTCTGGTGAGATAAAAAGATGGAAAATTTCAAAGTAAAATATAGAGAAATGAAGATAGACTAAGGTTATAGATGTTTAATAGATGTTTCAGAACAAAAGTTTGATAGGTGTTTCAGATGGAAAAAAGGAAAGAGAAGTAATTTTCAAACAGATAGTGGCTGAGATTTTTCCAAAATTATTAAAAGACATGTACCCTCAGACTCAGGAAATGTAACAAGTAGGGCAAATGAAACTAAATCCACCCTGGCTAGACCTTAGTGAAATTGCAGGACATTAAAAACTAAGACAAATTTAAAGAATAAACTATTTAAAAAAACAACAAAACATTTGCCACAAAGATTGAAAATTTAATTGAAAGCAGATTTTTAGATAGCAGCAACAAAAGTCAGAACACAATGAAATAATATTTTCAAGATGAAAGAATATTACTGTCAGCATAGAACCCTATATCCAGCTAAATAACCATTCAAGAATGAAGTTATATAAAGATTTTAAGACAAGAAAACACAGAGATTTTACTATTAACAATTAATTTCTCTTATAAAAGAATCTTTGAAAGGTTATGTGGTAGGCAGAATTCTAAGATTGCCCATGATACTCGTCCCTGTTGTAAATACACTTTCTACTAGTTATTCAGTCAAAAATTAATCTAGGTACTGCTGTGAAGAGATTGTGCCGATTTATTCACATCCCCCAAATCAGTTGATCTTCTGATAGGGAGACTATCACATGAGTCCTTTAAATCTGGGCCTAGGGGGTCTGAGACAGAGGAAGTCAGAGGGATTAAAAATAAGAGAAGGTCGGGCTGGCCGAGTGGCACGTTGGTTAAGAGCTGGCTAGGGACGCCAGCTCTGAGCATCAGGGCCCTGGTTCAGATCCCACATGAGGGCCAGTGACACTGCCCTCTACAGCTAAGATGGTGAACAACAGCTCAACCTGGAGCTGGGCTGCTGTGAGTCGCCAGCGACCACGTAGGCTACAGCCCCTGCTGCAGTGGGCTGCCGTAAGCTACTGTGTGTGGCCAGCAGCCAGTGTGAGCGGCTGGCAGCCAGTGTGAGCTGCCGTGAGCAGCCGTCCAGAGGCCGGCGATCGATCTGCCTCTGCCAGGAAGAGCGCAATGATAATATAAACATGGGCCACTGAAGCAACGTCCTCCACAACTAGACTGAAGAACAAAAGGACAGCAACTTGTCTGTTCCCCTTCCTCGATTCCCCAGCGCTGTTCCCCTCTCCCAATTCCCCAATAAAATCTTTAAAAAAGAAAGTAAGCAAAGGTCTACAGAGAAAGCTACATGACACAGGACCATGGACTGAGAGTGACCCCTGGTCAACATCTAGAATAAAATGGGAATCTAAGTCCTATAACCACAAAGACCTGAATTCTGCCAATATGTTAAATGATCTTGGAAGTAGGTTCTTTCCTAGAGCCTCCAGAAAGCAATGCAACCTGGCTGACAACCTGATTTCAACCTTTTGAGAAACTGAGCAGAGGTACAAGCTTTGACCTGTCTGGACTCCTCATCTACAGAAACAGAGATAACAGATGTATGTTGTTTTAAACAACCAAGTTTTTAGTAATTTGTTACACTGCCATGGAATACTAATACAGTATATTTTAGGAAGATGGAAACTGAAGATATAAAAAGCAGTGATTAACTCTAAATAAGAATTGACAGTATAAGAAATAATAATAATAATAATAATAATAATAATAATAATAGAACCATACTAACAAGTTGGAAATAAAATGCTAGCAAAAATTATACGTGACACAAAAAGATAATCAGAGTTAAAAGTTGGAACTTGGGTTGTTTGGGAAGAAACTAAAGATATTGATTAACTTTAGATTATGTAAAATCAAGCATGAATGTTAAAAACATAAGGGCAGCCACTAACAATTATAAATAGAATGTATAACTTTTCTTTCTGCCTGTTCTAGGTAATTTCTTAGATCTATTTTTCATACCACATATCCTCTCTTCAGCTGAGTTTAATCTGCTCTTTATCTTTATTATTAAGGTTTGTTTAATTTTGTTTCACATTTGTTTTCTTTGCTTCATCTAATGTATTTATAAAAGGAAAACTTAGGGTGTGTTTATTACTCTATTATAATGTTTAATGTAGAAAATTCTGGATATGGAGAAAATCACAAGTAAATCAACCATCATAATTCTTTACTATTAACATTACTATATGCCTGTGTCTGAATATATACATGTTATATAGATAAGTACATACACACACACACACACACACACACACTCACATTCTTATTATAGTTACAGAATTCATACTTTTGTTAGAGTTCAAGTCCAGCTCCACCATTTATAAGCTATGTGAACTTGGATAAATTATTTAACCTTCTGAGCCTCAGTTTCTTTATCTGCTACATAAAAAGGATGATGATATGAGTTTACTTACAGGATGTTCATTGACTTTTAAATTTCCATGACTATTTTTAATTTTTAAAATATCCTTTTTCAAATAATCTTATTCTTTTCTTATAGTACCTTGTAATTTTATAAAAATCCCTATTTCCTTATTTTACCTTTTTGATCACTTTAAATATATTTGTTTTATAGAGTCTTTGGGGTAGTTCTGTCTTTTCAGGTTCTTGGGGTGCAAATTCTCCTTTTTGTTGTTTTGTTTCTCTACCTTTTGATGGATTGTTTCTTTGTGTAGTCTACAATTTTTTTTTCATGAGTAGATTTTTAGGTGCTCTGTCTAGGTGCTGTGTCCTCCTGGTCCATGGCTTCAGGAGCTCAGTTCATTATCATGAAAGCTATTGTTCATTCTTAATTCTAACACATGTAAGTTATATTTCTTGCTGGCTTGGCTATGTATGTAAGTTATTGTACCCATCATTTCTATGTGTTTGTGTTATCAAAACTGTAGAAATTCATCTTCATTAGTACAATTTTGACATGGCTACTAAAACTGGGAAAAAGTTCAGAGGGGACCCTCAGCTTCTCAGCATGAGTTGTTATAATAGTCTGAGTTATGAGTAAATCAAGAACTTGTAGGTCAATGTACATTATTTATTTTCCCAGGCTCTTCCCCAGAGAGCAATGCTGGGAAGAGCTGCTAAAAGACATGATCAAAACTATTAGAATCACTTTGTGACAACATGAAACTTTAAAAGATACTTGCACACTGGATATTTGTACTAATAATTGCATTGCATTATGTACTAAAGAACAATGTGATCATTGACTAATGGCAGGGCTTTGTATAATGAAAAAAAACCACGAGATGTTTTTAAAAAGTAATATAATCCACATGTACTAGACAGCTGTAACATTACAATAAAGACACATTACTAAACAATTTTGAGTCATGAATCTGAAAATTATAGTGCAATTCAAACAGATATTTCAGGTTTGCCCTGGGTCTGAATAGTCCCTAATGGTGGTATTTTGTGCTTCAGTTTGCAAACATGCTTCATAGCATCATTAGAGCATGCACATGTCAGGTTAGGAGCCCTTATCTGGAGCATGAAAATTACACTGAAGACCTTGGACAATGAATCCAAAACAGCCCAGAAAAATCTTCTCTAATGCAACACTAACATTAGATGTAATTACATAGAATCTGATTTAATTTCCAGCAAGATTAAGAAATGACCTGGCTTGGTGGAAGACTTGGCTGTTATCAGGCAGACTATACTTAGTTTTATTTCCCTAAAGGGCCTTAAGGGGAGGTCAAATAGTAACAAAATATATTTTTTGCCACCAAGTTAAGACACCATTTTTTCTCCCCTCCTGGTCTACTGTGATTCAAATCCCAACTAACACTGACACATTACTTAACCACTCCATGCCTATTTCCTCATCTAAACATGAATAATATTTCCTGCCTTGCATGCTGACTTTGAGGATTAAATGATCTAAACTATAGTTGTTATTATTGTTATAGTATAATATAACCACTTTAATTATTTTAGGCCCTTTGTCAAAAAATGATAATGATGATAATGAAAAGTTACTTTATAAGAGAATTTTTGCAAGGGGCATCTATCAGGTACTTATATTGTGCCAATTAATATTCATTGCATCTTGTTTTCCTAACAATACTCCAAAGAAAGCATTTTGATCTCAGTTTTACAGATGATGAAGATGTGGTTCAGAGAAATTAAATAACTGTAAGCACACAGCCAGCAAGTTGATTTGAAGCTCAATTCTTCCATCACCAAAAGGCCTATGCTCTTTCCACTATTTTTATGGGTCTAAGGAAAGCATGACCTGAATATGAAAGGGATCCTGGCCACTTCTAGTTCCCTGGATGAAAAG
>NW_017731434.1:944532-945860 GCF_001890085.2 Hipposideros armiger
ACAATTCATAAATTTATCTCAACTTTTCTTGAATCTATTTATTTTTAAGCTTGTATAAGTTCTGGGGACAATCACTAATTCTAGAACTCCATACCTTTTAACCTAAAACAAACTCTTTAAAACTACAAGGGTACTCATTAAGTTTTTGACGGCTCACTCTGTTTTTTCTATATACATATATAATTAAAAGATACAAATTTATAAATTAGAGATTCTCTGTCCACCTTGAATATTTTAATTATTTTCTCATTCTATTCGACCTCCACCTTTTCTTTTACATCCATCACATACAGGAATGTGTGTTATGTGTTCTAGTTTTGTACATAGCATAATGCATATTGGGAGAGCACTACACTACATAGGTATTACTTCTCTCCCTTTCTGTGCTCTACCATGTTGCCCAAACATTGCCTGAGAATCCTTCTGAGCAGAGTGCCCTGGGGATCCACTATTAAGTGACTAGAATGCGTGTACAATATGAAGCCCCTTCAAGACTTTTGGATCAATAGTGCAGGTTGATCACATGCTAATATCCTCACTCTTTGAAACCCTGGTAAAATAACAGTAAAGCAATTGCTATATATTTATTTTATTGATAACTTTCAACTGTCTGAAGAGGGATGGGGGGAAAAAACCCATGAACAGCTGAAAGTTGTCAGTAAAATTTTTGGAAAACAAAAAAATAGAGAAGTGGTACCTGATTAAGCAGAGTAGGTGAAGTGCAGAGTACACAGAGACAGGAATACAGCTAGGAAGCAAGTCCATGTTCCTTCAGAACTCTGGAGAGGCTCAGGACTTGGGGCTTGGGATGAAGACAAGGGTACTGATTGAAATTCTGTGTATGATGGCTTTAGCCTCCTTTACTGGCATGACACAGAGCTCCCACAAGTCAGACACCTCTCTTCCCATTCCTTCATTCCCAAGAAGGCTATAGTTTGAAGGGTTCTTCACTGATAGAGCTGACTGGCTCCAGTGCAGAGACCTCTGTGTTCTTACATTTGGAGATCCCTTGATGGAATGAACAGGTCCTTTAATTCACTAATCTAAAGCGTAAAAATTGCAAGCCCTAATTTCGAATCTAGAGCTCTAACATAGCACTTTGTTGCCTCATTCTTAAATATAAACTTTCAATCAAGACTCCCCAGACATTTAAGGAAATCGTAGCATACTAAGATTAACCAAGAAACACAGACAGAAAAAATAAATGCCAGAGAAAGCTGATATTAAGGGAAAATCACTAAATTTTTTGAAAAATACACCTAATTTTAATAGGTATGTTCAGAATGGTTTATAAAGACATGGTATTTTTTTAATAAAAATGGGATATT
>NW_017731434.1:946762-947689 GCF_001890085.2 Hipposideros armiger
TCATGGAGTTGGAGTCAGACAGTGAGGGGGCTTCAGTCACCTCGAAAGGCTCCTCACTCACAGTGCCTGGGCTGGAAACACACATACATCTGGGGAGTGGAGGAGGTGGGGCTGTCTCTCTCTCTCTGCCTGTATGTCATTGCTTCATGTAGCCCCTCCATAAGGCAACCTCAGGGCAGCCAGACTTTCTACTTGGTGCCTTAAGCTCCAACAGTTATTATCCCAAGGAAAACTAGCAGAAGAGGCATAGCTATTCCTAACTAAATCTCAAAAAGTCACACAGCTGCACTCCTGCCGCATTATACTCATCAAGGCAGTCACCACACTCTCCTCAGTGTGATGGGAGGGGGCAGAGACACCATCTCATCATAGAAGGAGTGTCAAAGGATTGCAGACATCTTTTAAAGCCACCACGAATTGCCACTAAAGCATAAGTATTGTTATTATTCATTTTATCCAGCTGTAGATCATTGTCTCTGGGGGTTATTAACAGCAAATTTGAAACATTTCATACCAAGTCGACTCTACGGCTGACTTCTCCAAATGAGAAATTGTTGTGGTCTCAAGAACTACCCACTAACTTTTATATTAGCCAAAGTAAAACATAACCTGGAAAGAAAATTCTCATAAAAATATTATTAAGTGTGATGCTATCTCAAGCCAAGTACATTTTTAAAATCTCATCTGCTTAAAAAAGAGTATCCTCTATTTTTTTTTCCTGTTAACATGGACAATAAAGAAGCAACTGTAATAAGTATTTGGGGGCATTCGGTTACTCTTGCAAATGTTAGTGGTACTTTGATCTATGCTATATGATGCAGGCCTTTTAGCTATGAGGTATGCAGCCTGTGGAGCAAGGAAGGCGGGATGCATGATTCCTCCCATAAGAGTTAACAGAGTCTAGAAGTATAGCAGCCCCATCACTCA
>NW_017731434.1:949269-952077 GCF_001890085.2 Hipposideros armiger
AATAAAAATGGGATATTATAAAAGGAACTAAGAGAAACAGAAAGAGATCTTGGAAAACTATTAAATATGATTGCCAAGACATAACATTATATATAGAAAACCCTAAAGATGCCACTAAGAAAAACCTATAAGAACTATAAAAAAATTCTCTAAAGTTATAGAATACTAAGTTAATAGAAAGGAATATGCTATGTTATACCTGTTAGAATGGCTGTTATTAAAAAGTAAATGACAAGTGTTGGCAAGGATGTGGAGAAAATGGAACCTTCCTGCACAGTTGGTGGAATTGTAAAGTGGTGCAGCCACTATGGAAAATGTTTTGGAGGTTCTTCAAAAAATTAAAAATAGAATTACTATACAATTCAGAAATTTAACATCTTGGCATTTATCTGAAGAAAACAAAAACACTAATTCAAAAAGATATATGCACCCCTATGTTCATCACAGCATCATTTATAATAGCCAAGATATGACAATATGAATGAACCTAGAGGGTGCTATGCTAAGTAAAATAAGTCAGACAGAGAAAGAAAAATACTGTATGATTTCACTTATATGTAGACTATAAAAAACAAAACAAACAAAACAAAACAGAAACAGACTCATGGAACAGAGAACAAACTGAGGGCTGCTAGCAGAGAGGAGTGGAGGGATGGATGAAAAAGGTGAAGGGAATTAAGAGGTACAAACTTCCAGTTATAAAATAAATAAGTCACAGAGATGTAATATACATCATAAGAAATATAGTCATGAATATCATAACTTTGTATGGTGACAGATGGTTACTAGACTCATGATGATGATCACTTTGTAAGGTACATAAATGTCAAATTATGTTCTACAACTGAAACCAATAGAGTAATACATGTCAACTATACTTTGATTTTAAAAAATTTGAAAGGAATACAAATTTGAGAATATTTCCTTAAAAGAACAAAAAAAAGCAAAAAAAGATAATAGAGAAAAATTAAAACACATGAAGGTAAATCCATAAGGTCCAACTTCTGATTAATCAGAGCTACAAGAATAAAGAAAAGAGAAGACACACCAAAAGAAAAAAAAATTACCAAAATATTAAGACTTCTACAAAAGAATATACCAGCATGAATATACCAAATGAAATGGCTATTTAGTGTTCATCATTACGTTAAAAAAAGATATTTATTATTTTGTGAAATTTCAGAATACCAAGAGTAAAGACAAAATCCTAAACCAAAAAAAAAAAAAAACTATGAAAGATATAAAGAGAAACTAGTATCAGAATTCTCACCAATGGCAACAGATATGACGAGATATTGGAAAATGCCTTTAAAAAAATACCCAGAATACTCAGGTCCAAAAGAGCCAACATAACAAAATCATAAAACAAGAGAACAAAAATTACTTTGTCTAGAATTCTTTACCAAAATAAATTATACTAAGTGCTAGACTAGAATAAAAACATTTGAAATTAAAATCTCATAACATCTACTTGCCAAATGCCTTACTTAAGATATTATGTTCAACAGTTGGAGGATACAAAATCAATGTACAAAAATCAGCTGTTTCTATATACTAACAATGAACTATCAGAAAGAGAAGTTTAAAGAAACTGCCATTTACAATTGCATCAAAAAGAATAAAATGCTTAGGAATAAATTTAACTATGGAGGAACATTCTACATTCAAAACTATAAGACATTGATGAAAGAAATTGAAGAAGACACAAATAAATGTAAAGGTATTCCACACTCGTGGATTGGAAGAATTAATATTGTTAAGATGTCCATAATACCTGAAGCAATCTACAGATTCAGTGCAATCTGTATCAAAATTCCTATGGCATTTTCCATTGACATTAAACAAGCAATCCTAAAATTCGTATGGAACCACGAAAGATCCCAAATAGCCAAAGCAATCCTGAGAAAGAACAAATCTGGAGGCATAACACTTCCTGATTCCAAACTGTTTTACAAAGTTATAATAATCAAAACAGTATATTGGCATAGAAAGAGATGCAGAGGTCAATGGAACAGAATAGAGAGCTCAGAAATAAACCCCACATACATGGTCAATTAATTTATGACAAAGGAGCCAAAAATATACAATGAGGAAAGGACAGTCTCTTCAATTGATGGTGTTGGGCAAACTGGACAACCACATGCAAAAGAATGAAACTGGACATGCTATCTTACACCACACAGAAAAATCAAGTAAAAATGAGTTAAATACTTGAACATAAGACCTTCAGCCATAAAAGTCCTGGAAAAAAAAACACAAGAGGTAAAATCCTTGATAATGTCTTAATAGTGATTTTCTTGGATCTGACACCAAAAGCAAAGGCAATAAAAGTAAAAATAAATAAAGGGGACTTCATCAAACTAAATCACTTCTGCACAGTAAAAGAAACCATTAACAAAATGAAAAGGCAACCTATAGAATGAAAGAAAATATTTGCAAGTCATATATCTGATAAGAGGTTAATATACAAAATATCTAAAGAACTCACACAACTCAATAGCAAAAAAAACCCAAACAATCTGATTAAAAATTGGGTGGAAGAACTTTATAGACATTCTTCCAAACAAGACATACAAATGTCCAACAGATACATGAAAAGATGCTCAACATTACTAAACAGCAGGGCAATGCAAATCAAAACCACAATAAGATATTGACCACCTCACACCTGTCTCAATGGCTATTATTAAAGAAAAAAAGATAAATGTTGGCAAGAATGTGGAGAAAAGGGAACTTTCATGCACTGTTGGAAATGTAAATTTGTACAAATACTATGGAAAACAGTGTGGAGGTTCCTCAAGAAATTAA
>NW_017731434.1:953727-959810 GCF_001890085.2 Hipposideros armiger
AAAAAAAAAATTATGATGCACCTACATATGTCAAGCACTGTGCAAGGCATTATAAAAATAGCTTATTTAATCATTATAACAATTTTCTAATGTAATTATTTTAATTTGTGGCTTTGGTTTTTATTTTATGCTAGCAAAATAATAATGAGTCTAGCAAAACAATAATGCATGCTGGTGCTGACTCTTTGTTCCCATTGCTGATTATTGGATAAATATGTATTTTTTCAATATGTACTAAGAATCTACTAGAGGAGAGTTAAGTAAAACATTGGGTAAAGGAAATAAATTTCAAAGGAAGTACAATGTGCTCTTTAATTGATTGTTGGTGGTCATTAGAAAACATCTGAACTTTCGCCAAGATACCTATGAGGCTAAATATATGGAGACCCGAGACCTTCCACCTCTGGCACTAGGGCATGAGTCTTTCTTTTCATAGCAATGCATACAGTACAATTAGATTATGATCATCATTCTTAGGGTCTGCTGAAGTCATTAAACCTTTTTCCTAAATTTAAGATGCTTATTTTCAGAGAATAAAAAGAAGCAATGTCTGCAAATACCTTGCTGAAAGCCTTTTGCCTATGAATTGTTTTCTCACGTTTTTAGTTATGTTCTTAACTACAGATAGAGAAGGAAGAAACCTGTCCTTTGTCCAAGTAAGATTAAAAGAAGTTATAATCAAATGTTTCTGCAGGATCTCATTTTTGTCCTCTGGAAAAGGCACAGAGTAATCAGAATACCTCCTTGGTTTTTGAGACAGGGCACTGGGTAATCTCTACAGAGTTCTGGTTCCACACAGGCTGAAAACCTTTTGTCCCTATCCTCACCATCCATGAACTTGACCAGCTCTAGGGCTTCAGATTATTCTGATGATTGAGGATTTCCATATTTCTGCAGAAAACTGGAAGAAACATGGATTTTATCTGGAATTGCAGGGCATTAAATTTGATAAAGAGTCAGGACCTATAAAATCCTTTGACCAATCCATCTTTTGATATCCTGGTAATATTTCTATCCCATCGTGATTAAAAGAATCAAAATAGTATCTGTCCACATAGGGTAGTTCTCTAAATTTGGCAAATTCTATAGCCCACAATGAAGAAGAGAAATGAAAAGTGGAAAAGTATCCATGTAGCCAAACAAATCCCACCAAACAACTTCTACAGAGCAAAGAAGAGAGTTGGCACCACATTGATCCAGACTAACTTGCTACACTCATTAAACTACCCAGGTTATGTGTAATTCTCAGTTTTGTATATGTAAAATGTAGTGCGTGACAAGGTAACGTGTAGAAAAAGCTTAATTCCAAATTTTCAAAACTCTGATAGCTTTTGTGGAAAGAACCAAGCACATCATGCTCTCTTCTGTTCAAAGCAGCATAAGGAATAGTGGCCCTCACACATTATGTGCTGAAGGATAAAATTATTCATGTCTCAGATCTACAAACCTTGTCCAACACTCAGACAGCCTTTCTCTGCACATACACATACTTAATAAATATTTCTGGATGATGTTTAAAGCTCTTAAAATAAAGAGCTAAATAACAACAATCATCGATGTTGGCAGTGTGCCCTTTTAACACATCTTCAACTGAGCAGCCCTAAGCAAAAATTAGCCCATGCAGCCCCTGTAAATATTCTGCTAAAAATAAGTTTCAACATCTCGCATTTCAATGTTTATGAGATCATAAATGTCTCATATACTCCAAGTGCTTGTTGTGTCAGTTCCTTTGAGCTTAGAAAGTTGGCATCTAAAAAAAAAAAACAAGTCAATATTTAGATCCTAATGGATTCCAGGAAATATATTAGGTTATCCCCTACAGGACTGAAAAACACATGGAGTTTTCAGATTACTGATCATGCAAAATCCAGGTATATGTCAATATAGTATGAAGTGTTGAGCAATGATTTTCTCTTCTGATTTTTTTAGTTGCCTGCCAAGCACCGGCTCAAAAGCTTAGGGTAGAGCCTATGCCCTACAGAGGCTTAACACATATTTATTATTGCTACAAATACAAGGCAGAGGCCATAACCAAAACATCTGAAAGGACCTGAGACATGTTCCTTTCATATAAGTATAGTTTCTAGAGTTAACTGAAGTAAAATAAGTACAGTACAAAGCTTAGTTAGTACATATAAGTTCAAATATTAGCTGCTAGCACTGCTGTTCCCTGTCATCTGCCTAAAACACTCATTTCTTAATGATCCCTTTGTAGTATTTTGATTTCTCAACATTTGATTTGTTGTTGCTTTTTTTCTCAGCAGTAAGTCATATAACCTTCAAGTAGAACATTTTAGCTTCTCTTCAATGTCTAAATGACTATGCCTGAATTAAACTTCTTTTCCTTTTTGCTTAGAACATGCCTCCATCGCTGGGACAACTCATAATATTAACACTCAGCAACCTCTGCCAAATGCTAACTGGATCCTTTGGATAATAAGTAGACATCATTGGCAGATCAGAACTCACTTATGGCCCCAGGTCAGCATCAAGTTCAGAGTTTCAATGCCAAAGGCTTCCCAAAAACAGAGTGCCAGTGTCTCTTCCTACTTGTTCCAAACATGTCACCTTCTTTCACTAAGATATCCAAAGTCCCTAAGCACCCTCTTTCCCATTATCAATGACCCCAGAATTCACCAGTCTCCAGGACCTCTTTCTAAATTAATCTGAATTAAATGAGATGCCCTCATTTAACTGATATCCCACAAGTCCAGAGCTAGTTGGAGAAAAAATAAAATATTAATTCCACATTCTTATAAATATTCAGCTTATATATTTTCATCCACATTTCTTCTTGTTAATGTCAGCCCTCATAATTTATTGACCATGTAAAAATATGTTAGCATGGAAAGTAGAGAAAATGAGTGAGAATAAATCATTCAGTCATCTTCCACAAGCCACAATGAAGTCCAGACAACCTTCATTTTTAATTTGCATTCAAGTGCCAGTTGAGACAAATTGGTTAGTGGTTCATCATGGGAGCAATTCCAGAACTCATTCATTTAGCCTCTAAGGACTTTTCAGCATCACCAAAGGCAGCCAACACATAGTTGGTGACCTCAGGAAGAACACAATACTTGGGAGATTTAGAAAAACTACAATGTATGTTTCAGTCCTTAAAATTCATCATCTAATTTCTTCTATCTCCCTTCCACTGGGTAAGAAAGATCTGTCAACACATGTACCATTGGCCTATTATTCTTCTTAATGTGGTTATTGAGCCTGACTCTCTACACCCTGACAGAAGAAAGTCATTCTGATACATAGGCAGGCACCATGGGATAATGTAAACTAGGCAAGGGTTAAAATCGCTCACCTCTCACCCACATCCCTACGAATGGACCTAGAGGGAAAACTGCATTGTCTTCAACAACAAACTCTTTCCTATAATCCTATATATTAGGAATCTACCTTGTAAAAGTTCACTTTATTATTTTTTTCTAACAGAACAACACATGTTATGCTTACATTTGAAAGCAATCTCAGAAAAGGGGCCTGGATGTGAATATGATTGGCTGTGAGTTCACATTTCCCTTAGACAAGATTGTGAGCAAAACACATGTTTTTCCATCTAAGTCAGAAGATGGAAAATCATGCATTATTTTTTAGGCTTTTGTGGCATGCAATTTAAAATCAATGCATATTTCTTCATGCACATTTTCACAAATGTCAATGTTGATAGATCCATCAGATCTGATACGTTCAATCCCTTCAGCACCTGGAGAACTTGAACTCTTGAAAATATTTTTTCCTCCTAACTTTTCAATTTGCTCCTGAGAATTGTAATTCGTTTTGACTAGTGATAAGTGAGAAACAGAACCCTCCATCTTCTTTTCCTGCTAAAGAAATAAGAACGTTTTACATACTCATTCTTAATTCCAGGTAAATCAAAAAATGGCTCTTGCACTCACTGCTACACAACGATAATCTCCCCAGGTCCTCACAAAACTCAAGAAGGAAAGAGAAGGTAACCAGATACTATCATCTTCTAGGTGACATCTGATAATGTGGTATAAGCAGGAATGACCTAATCATAGACACACTGCAAATAAACCAGAAGAGATCATTGTTTTGACAGAAAAGTACTTTTCTTTTTGTATTTAGTACAAAGAGAAAGCTTCTCCTAAAAGTCTATTTTAAAAAAAAAATAAAATTGGGCTAGAAGAGGGAAATTGTAGGTCCTCATTTTAGCTATACACATTCAAGAATGAGGTTACCGGGAAGCCAATCAGACATGATTGGAAAGGAGAGAGAAAGGGACATGCCCCACGAGTAAAGTAATCTATTCAATATTAGGAATGGCAGCATGCCAACACTAGATGTGTATGGAGAGTGACTTGTCTCGATTTATGAAGACGGGGGTGGAGGTAAACAGGCCGTGTACTATTTGCTGTAAGTACCTAGAGAGATGTGGAGTTTTATCTTTAATTCTTTCAAGTATATGATTGATTTTGAAATGAGATGGGCAGAAAACGCTGAAATGAGAAAGTAAAGTAAGTTGGAACATTTTATTCACTCACTCGACATCTGAGTAATTTAAGATATAGTGGCTTTTAAAATCAAGAACAAAATTTTATTTTGTAATATGCTGTCATTGATGCTGTCAGAATCAATGTATTTTTATTTAGCTTTTTCTGCATATCATTTCTCATGCCTCTGGCTAAGACCAAATGTAATATTTCTAAGTTAAATGACTTTATACATATTAGCAAATGACTTACCTTAGAGAAGTAAGTAATATCTTGAGGCTATAGGGTCAGGGTAAAGTCTCTTGACATATAAAATATATCAAAACTTATTCCTCCTCTACACAAAATAGCATAATGCATGTAAAATAGGTAAATGAATTAAGCTTGATTTTACAGTCTGTTATAACTAAAAGAGGCACTAAAATAATTAAATCTCAGTAGTGAATAGGAGTAAGTAGGTTGCATAAATATACTCCAAAGAACAGCTCAGTCATCAGCATTTACTCCAGAGTACAGAGCATGAAGTAGAGTGAAGTTGGTGGAAACTAGCATTTCACATTGTAAAATCAATGTTAATCTTTCTTTGAGCAAACTATAGAGACTACAAATTTCAAATAGGATCAAGTACCTCTCTTTAATAATCCCTAAAGGGGTTCTTTTAACTTGAAAGTGTGTAACAACAACAACAAAAGATTAATTCAAATGAATTGAATCCTTGCAATGGAGTAAGTAATATATTACAATTCACCAACATTTAACTCAAGTGTAAACAATCACCATAAATTATAAGTCATGCACAGGAATACATATAGTATGTTTATTGATTAGTCCTCACTAGCAATTAGCCTGGGGTGCCCACAAGTTCTGATTTTGTGTCTGATAAAGTATCATTGTAGTAATGCCCCTTTTATTCTCAAAAGGGTCACAGTATAGATTATGCATTTATGGCTACATTATCTAAGCCCCGAGTGGTTGATACGGTGTTTCTTAGTATGAACTCTCTCATTTTCTTGTTCTCTACATGTCTTGTCTCTAGTTGTCCCATACTAGTTTGGCCCTCCTGGGTAGCAATATTAATAACTCAATGCAAAGAATGAAGAGTTTATATGTTTCTCTGTGTTTGTAACTGCTCAAAAGCTCAATCCTCCAAAAAGTCTTTATTCCTCTTCCATAGAGAGATCAGCAAGTACATGTCTTCTGTTTTTACTATTTCTGTTACTAATTTCTATCACTTACTATTTCTGTTACTAATTTCTTCCAGATGTGAAATTGTCCGATGCAGTCTACGCTTCCATGATTTGGAGCTGCAGTTACCAGCCTGGAGGCTGTCCATCATCACTCAGGATAGCTTTCCTCTATTTTTGCCTTCATTCACAACTGCCCCCCACCCCAGAGCATCAGCAGCTATATAATTATATATAATTAAAATTGAACTCCAAGGATAAAGTACAAACTCCGCACCCAGGATAAATTGCCACATGGATGAGACCTGTGCTATTTACTTCCTCATGTCCATGATGGGTTAGTTACACCTGGGAGTCTGAAAAAATATTTGAAGCCTGAAGTAATCCCTTGGACACTACCTTTTTTTTTTTTTTTTTTTTTTTTTTTTTT
>NW_017731434.1:962365-965519 GCF_001890085.2 Hipposideros armiger
AATGATGGTGCCAACTTGGGCCAGTGAAGCAACGTCCTCCACAACTAGACTGAAGAACAAAAGGACAGCAACTTGTCTGTTCCCCTTGCCCCAATTCCCCAGCGCTGTTCCCATCCCCCAATTCTCCAATAAAAATCTTTTTAAAAAGTCAGATTAGTAAGTTTTCAGTGTAATTTGTATTCCTTTATCATTTGCCATTCAAACCTTTCATATTATTACCTGTGATGAGTTGAAGTCAAATGTAAGGAATAATTTCATATAGAATACATAGACATGCCTTCATTCTGTCATGAAATAGACATAACACCAAGCCCTCAAATGCTAAGTTTTTATTCAAAACTGTATGCAGTTTTACTAATTCTGAATTCAATCTAGGCTTTGTCAGATGTGAAATATAATTTTATAGATGTATGTTGTCAAGACTTTATCTTCCCATCACAATATCTGTAATTGACATTGAATTGGCACAGAGTGGGGAAAAAACATATTATGAGAGAATGAATTCCATCTTTATTAGTATCTGATTATTCTGTATGTTTCTTGCTGGCTTGTATCACTTTTAATCCATTCCCCATGTACTTATGGGCAACCACTTCTACACAATTATCTAGCACAAACTTAAATTAAAATATGTGAGTCATATATACAACTAATGCAAGTTGCACTATGGTATAATTACTTATGTATATACTTACATTTCTTATTAAATTATAAGGTCTTGAAGGGTAGAGATCAACATCTTAAGCAACTTTATGTTCTACAATGTACCTAGTACAGTGCTTTGTACATAGTATATTTTCAAAAACTTATTAAATAAGTGCAGAGTAGTTTGTTATTTGGAATTCCATTTGACTGAATATAATAGAAAGTTCAAAAATCACAGTGACGTAAACAAGATAGAAGCATATATCTTTTTCACATTAAAAAAATATTACATAGGTAGGCAGTCTGCGAACGTTACGGTAATTCCATAATGCTTTGTTTCCTCTGTCTTGCTGCTCTATCATTTCTAGTGCATTGCCTCAAGATCTGGAGTGGCCGCTTAAACTTCAAACATCATATCTGTATTCCAGGAAGCAGAAAGACGAGAGAAATAAAGAATATTATAGCCCTATCTTTTAAGAAGGCTTCCAAGGAGTCCTGCACCACACTTTCATTTAGATGATTTTTTATTTTTATTTATACTGTTTATTGTTTGGGGTTTTGCTATATGTTTTTTTCAATTACAGTTAATTTTTGACATTATTGTATATTAGTTTCAGGTGTATAGCATAGTAGTTGGACATTTCTATAATTTATGAAGTGACTGCCTCCCCTCCCGACACCACCACCCCCACCTGCCCTGAAAAAAACAGTCTCATGGCCACACCTAACTATAAGGGCAGCCGGTAAATGCAGTCCCATAGGTAGGTATATTGGTATCTCAAATAAAGTTTAATTGACAAATTATAAAATTACTAAGAAGGACTACAGTAGTAGGGAAGACTTTATCATTCTGTTACATGTACCCATTAAAGATAAACAAAGATAACTATTTCTAATGGAATATTTGAGGATATATTCCAAATCTTTAATACAAATTTTAACTTCCATTTTTTTTCAGTTTATTGCATTTTGGCACCAACTTATTAACCACATGTTATATGTCAGTCACACTTCTTGACATGGGAGACATTTCCTTTGAGGAAATTATAATTATAGTAGTTGGGACATTTTCTATTGACAGTGACAGAAACTAGTGTTTGTTGCTTTTTTTAAAATCTATATCTATGTATCTATCTACTTACCCACCTAGGAGTATCAGCCTATCTCTGCCTTTCTTTGCTTTAGAGATAGATACATAGGTAGGTAGACAAATAAAACACATAGATTTTTTTTTAAATAGTATGTTTGTGATGTATTAGGCATTGTTCTCAATGGCTAATGTGTATTAACTCACTTAACTTCTCAACAACCCTATGAGCTAGACTCTACTGTTCTCATTTTACAACTGAAGTAATAGGCACAGAATGATTAGCAAACGATGAAGCTGTGGGATCCAATTCAGATAAGCTGGCTCCAGATTCCTCCTTCGTAACCATATGCTATCTCGTGTATTGGAATGAATGCTTTCTAAGTAACAAATATTGAAAAGAAAAAAATAAAATTTATTATAATAACTTTAAATATAAAATAAAATTTGAACACAATCTATTACAATCACTTTTTATATTAGATTTACCTTTTTCCACACTTTTTATTAACTTGTTTCTTTTTAACATCATTGTGAATGCTTGCCTAATCCTAGATTCTACTTGTTTTAATTAATCATAATTATTATTCTCTTTGCGATGCTCAAATTGACTGATGGGAGCCCCCCATGCTGACTCCTTTATATTTTTAACACTGCCTCCAACATCATTGGACATACACTTGCTTTCTGACAAGAGGACATTCCAGACTCATCCTGAGTTTTTCAACCTTTCTGCTAATTGGACTGTGAGCTTGATGGCTGGAGCTTAAGCAGCCACTTCTACCGTGAAGTATAAGCCTATCTTGAGGATGGGGGAACAAACTAAAAGAAGCCTTGGTCCTTGTTAACAGCCGCCAACAAGTCCCAGTCTGCTTACCACTAGACTTAATATATGTGAGAGGGAGAGAGATACACCAACCTTGTTTATGCCACTCTTACACTGATTTTCCACAACTCATAGCTAAATCTAATTCTGTTACACTTGGATCAGCACAGTTGAAACTCATGGTGCAAATGTGTCTGCTAAGATGTGTCTGGCCTGATGGTTAGAAGCAGGTACGAAAGGAGTTTTGGATGACTCAGTCACTTCTAAAAGTATACTGTAGAAAATCACGTATCATGAAGTTTCTGACCAAGCATCAATTAGGTTATTATCCAGGATTTTGTATGTGTCAGGATAGATCCAAGGCAAGATCTAGCTACTACTCTGATTGTATGATCGGCCCCCTGTGTTCCTATTCTGAATATACAGAGAGTGCCAAAAATATGTATACACATTTTAATAAAAGAACACTGTATTGAATTTGTAATACTCCACATATGCCAATAACAAAAGGTGACTACAAGTCACGTTTGACTTCTGAAATTACAAGAGGTGCTCAAAGTGGTTACCATCAACATCCAGACACTTCTGCTTACAGC
>NW_017731434.1:967469-970850 GCF_001890085.2 Hipposideros armiger
TCTCAGATGAGTCCATAAAAGGAGTCCTCTGTATTTGCTCCCATAGTCCTTAGCTCAGTGATGAGGCCTGTGCTAAGTGCTGGAAAACTACGGATCCTCTCTAGTCTCAGTTTTCACACTTGTAAAATGAACAGGACTAACACTTACCTCAAGGCTGCTGCGAGGAAAAGTAAATACGCAAAATGTAAAGTAAATAACTAAAACGCTAAGCATACTGCATCTCATGAATAAGGAGCAGTTAACTGATTGCTGGCATCCTAGTCTCCATTCTACAAACAGTATCTTATATTTTTATGCATTCTTAAATTCTAGAAAAATATCAATAAGGGCAAAAGCAATGGAAGAATTAATTTAAGCATTTCTCGAATGCCCACTGAATTCGCTCTCCCTTGGAAACCTGGCAGAACATTTAGATGCAGATCGATAGCTCTCAATTTCTGTTTCAGGATCTAGTGCTGTGCTCACTTCTTGAGTCAAATACAGAATTCCCATTAGTGTTGATGGTAATTACCCCTGCAGAACAAAGTATGATGAGTAAAGCTCCTGCTGAGGAATTACTTTAATGACTTTGAACTTTAAGAAAGAAACTAAAGAAAGCTACACATGATGACGACCTCAGGGCCTGAACTCCTGCTGCTTCCCTAACTGCTATTTCCAACTGGTGATTCTGAGCAGGTCACTTCTGGGGCCAAGATGTTCTTTATGACCAAGTAGTGAGAAGCGTATTCCAGAGAAAGTGCTTCAAATTAGGAACTCAACCCTTGATGGTTTGTAGTGGTAGAGGCTCCTCTCCTACCATAAAATGCCCCAGCTGTCAATCCAAAAACCAATCTATATCATAGTGTAGTAGTGGTGACAGTGGCAGCAGTCGTAGTGGTAATTACAGCAGTGTCCGCCTATATTGCTATCATTATAAATTCCTGATCACCAACCTAAACTGGGGCCCCAACTCTACCTAGCATTTTTAGTGTGACCTTACTATGTTTCTGTTGTATCTTATTCTCCTACTGACCACTAAAACTATTCATATCTTCTCTACTCTTTATAGCTTTCACTGGACCACGGAAACAGACCATACACATATGAAAAGAAACTTTCAATCTATTAAGTTAAATTACACTAAANAAAGGCCTCCCTGACTGAGAAGATCCGGGTGGTGGGAGTGCCAGGACTCATCATGATAAAGGCAGCAAGACGTGAAAAGTCATGATGACAAAAGCCATCAGCAAAGCTGACAGCCATAGCACCTGAGGCATCAGAGTTGGTCGTTTCTGACAGGTTCTGACAGCAGCAACAGCTGCTACAGAACACAGTATCCAGGGCTGGAGTGAATGGAGACTACACCGGCAATAGTAGCCAGAAATCATTAACTTTCAATAGTTGTGGGAAGCCGGCAAGGATAAGGGGTGAGGAGGATGGAGTTTGCCGTTAAAAATCACTATACCAGATCCGTAAATTCTGTTATCACTAAGGTGGGTGTAGCTTGTAGAAATAAGGATATTAAGATAACAATCAGTTACCTGTTTCACTTATAGCTCTTAGGCAGATACGAGCTCTCTGACACAGTAGCAAGGGAACCATCATGCTCAGGGTAGCCAAGAGGGTCGCATGTGTCTGTCTCCTGGTGGCTGAGCAACAATTGAAGGGGTAAAAGAACAGGTCAAATGCCTTTGCATAAGCATGTAATTTCATCCTCACAACAACACTGAAGCTTCTATCATTATGAAACCCCTTTTATAGATGACTAAAATGGGTCTCAGGAAGATCTAAGTGATTTGCCCAACTACACATAGCTGAGATATGAACAGAGGTCTGACTAACTCCAAAGCCAGTGTTCTTTCCATTAGACGCTGCTGCCTCCCTGGGAACCCGAGACAAACAATGGAAATAATCACCACGGAGACCCAGCCCCGCTCCCAGTCTACCCCCCCTTCACTCCCCCCCACCCCACCCCCTGCAAAGGGAAGCAGATGTTGAGCAAAATATCCATAGTTCTGGGCTCTGAAACCTTCCATTTCTGAAACTGAAATTCAAAAACTGAGAAGTTGCTGACACTGCTGCCGAGCCCTGCCAAGTCCCCTGCTCTGAGGGCAGTTTGGTGTGAAGAATGTTGATAATCACTGTAAATGGAAGAGTATGAGTCTCAGCCCGGGAAATGGGGCTAGCGCATAAGTTGTTTTGGCAGCAGCCTGTACGCTGTGGTACTGGGAGGTATATGCTTTTGACATAGAAAATAAAAAATAAAAATAAACAGATTGTCTGGAACTCATCCAGAACACCCCCTCACGTTCAACCCCCAAGGCTTCCAGCCCAGTATTCTCAGTCCCAAACGTCGTTTTCCTGTTAAATGCTTGCAGAAACCAGCAAGGTGAGGTATTTTTCGCATGGGTGAATAGTGATTGTATCTCCAGAGCCCGGGTGGGGCACCAGGGAGTGAGGTGATTTTGGTTGCTGTGAGTCCAAAGGGGGAAATGGAGTTCTTTCTGAGGCAAACATCCGTGTTTAACATGGAAGATGGATGTCCCCAAGAAAGCTAGCCTTTCACAGAAAGGAAGATACAGTGGAAAGTCTCTGTAAACTCCTCATTGCTGTCAGAGGATGAAAGAGAATGTGAAAGAATCATGAGCATGGGAGGTCAACTTCATTCTCTAGTGGGTAGGTCATTCTTTAGATATTTGAATTGACATCAGGGTGATTTTCTCTAGTTGCAACATGATTGAGGACTGACTTGTCCTTAAAATGTCATTACATTGAAACTACCAGGGAGATTCCTAACAAGCGGGAATCCATTTCTAGTATTTCTTTTTCATATCTTTTCATAGTTAAGTGTGTGCAAAAAGATAATATTTCCATGTTGACACTAATATTTATCAAGCATCTATTCTGTTCTGTTCTCAAGGTTGAGCTTTAAACGTATCATCTCAGTTACTCTTCCTAGCTTAAAATAGATCTTTTTATGTCTAAGTTTCACTGATAGGATACAAAAATAAAATCTTTTTTCTCTAAGAAACATTTCCTAAGTTAGATACATAATTGAGTGGCCGATAATGTGATCCATCCTAAAGTAAATTTTCAAATGCTTTATTCCATGTATGCAAGGATAAATTCATAAGGATTTCAAAACAAATGATCTGTTCTTGCACATATCAGCATACTCATATTCATCAGTGATGAGATAGATCCAGAAAAATATATTCATTTGTATTTCTATAAGGATATTCTTATATGGGACTTTTAAACTAAAATAAACAATATGCTGTATCACTTACACATTTTTTTACACGAATCCACAAGTCACCATTTATTAGTAGAAGCTTATTCTGAAGTTTTATTGACTATTTACATCTCTTAAAAATCAGATGAGGGCCGGCCAAGTGGCGC
>NW_017731434.1:976874-978437 GCF_001890085.2 Hipposideros armiger
CCTGTTCTCATGAGCTTATATTATAGGGGAGGGAGACAGAAAATACCCAGTCAAAATAAGTAAAATATATGTATGTCCGAAGGTGATAAGTGCAAAGAGAAAAATAACAAAAAAAGGGGGGAAAGACAGACAGTGTCAGGAAGGTGGCAATGTTAGATGAGGAAAGCAGACAGGGCCTCACTGAGAAAATGGCATTTAAAAGGAAGAGATGAGGGAACAAGCCATCCAATATTTGCATCAGAGCATTCTGGACAGAGAGAAGAGAACAGGTGCCAAAGCCCCTGAGCTGTGCTGTGAATAGACTGGGTGTGGGGCAGGGAGCTCGGAGACTGGTTAATTTAGGAGAGAGGTGATGGTTGAATGAACCTGAGTAGTAATATTGGAGGTATTGAAGAGCACTTCAATTCTGGATAACTTTTGGAGATAGTGCTGACAGGATTCGCTCTGAAGGATTAGATGTGAATTATGAGTGAAAGAGAGAAAACAAGAATGACCAGGTTTTGGGCCTGGGCAGCTGTAAGGATGGTGATATCATTTTACTGAGATGGTAAAGACTATATGAGGAAGAAAGCATTGGAGAGGAGATCCTAGAGTCTGAGGAATCTAGAAAACTTTGAACTTCTCTGTTGATATTCTAATTCCCGTCTAAAGCCAAGAGTCAAATTGACCACCCAGACCCCACCCCTGCCCACACTTTCAGGGACCCTGACTTGGCCCTCCTCTGGCCACGCTTCTTATAGGGTGAAGCGTCCATGGATCCAAGAGGATACGCCACTCAGCCTCTCCTAGATCAGCAGTTCTCAACCTTTCACAGGTGTCGCCTAAGACCATTGGAAAACACATATTTTCCGATGGTCTTAGGAACCGAGACACCACTCCTCTATCCGTCTCCGGGCCCACATGCAGATACGCCCACATACAAGTACCTGGCGACCCCTGCAAAAGGGTCGTTCAACCCCCAAAGGGGTCGCGACCCACAGATTGAGAACCGCTGTATCTGGATTATGCTCTACGTAAGATTCTGGGATTCCTTGTCAAATGCCCCAATCCTATGCCCACGGTATGTAGAGCAAGCCAGACTATCAACAACCCTTAGGTTTAGCGCGTAGCTACGGGATGGCTGTGTGGGGGGTAGGAGGGACTGTGGATGGAGCTTACGGTAAGGTGCCCACACATGTCTGTGTTAGGCCTCTTGCAGAAAGGGACATAGCCAGGGGCGAGAAGAGAATGGGGGAGGCCACAGGCGAGTGGCTGTCTCCACTCTGCCACACTCTGGAATGGAACTCTGAGGAGGCAGAATTTTATATTCCATGCCAGCCTTACAGGTCATTATACAAGTATATTAATCAAGGTAACAAGATAGTACATGTTTTATTCAGCAGTTTAATAGCTTGACTCAGATATTTAGATTTGTGGTATATGAGCCTCTATGTACACTCTCATCCCAGGCCCTGAAAATTATAAGTTTTGGCCTGCATTGCTGAATATCCTGCTATGGGTATCAGAGACACATTTATTTTTATAGGTGAGACCCTGAGAATTAGGGTCTGGCCTGCATTCCTG
>NW_017731434.1:980427-983335 GCF_001890085.2 Hipposideros armiger
GTATAGAGTTTCAGATTTGCAAGATGGAAGAGTTCTGGAGATCTGCTTCACAACAATGTGAATATACTTAAAACTACTGAACTGCACACTTAAAAATGGTTAAGATGGCAAATTTTATATGTGTTTTTTAGCCACCAAAAACCCTGAAAAACAAACAAGTAAGGAAAAAAAAAAAAGACCTTTTTGTTTTGTGTTATACTTGTTCAACAAACGTGCTTTTTGTGCTTACCATGTACCATGCCCTGTGCAGGTTTAATATTTTGGAAGTATTTATTTGGCAGTCAATGTTAGGAATTTGGGAGTTTGGTACTATAACATAATTTAGAAACATAGCAACATAATTCTGAGTATTTATGCTTTTAAAACTATTATGTGAAGAAAGGAATGCTCTTTATTGTTGGTGAAATCCTGTATTGATTTCTCCCTCTTTCCTTTATACATAGCCTTACTTTAAACACCTTTCTTGATTCTGCAAGGCCAAAGCATTTACAAAAAGCATCAACTAAATAGCAAGAGGGATTTTAAATGGCCGGATACGCATTCCTTGGCCTGAGATCGCCTGTACAATTCTAGGACAAGAGACAAATTTGGTGCTTACCTACGTACAAGAGCAGACGTGTTCCTGATAAATTGCTTTAAATGCAAAATTCTGAGTAGCAAAACTATTTTCTCACTTATATTTAAGACTTGGAACATTGTTTTTATGGAAAACATTTTCATCCTGAGACATAAATAGCATTCTAATTACATCTACACAGGCAGTTTTTCAAGAATGCATCGATTCCATTGGCAGAGTTCTTGACAAAAAGGCACAAACTTAGAAATTCTATCAGCAAATTTGTTGAAATGTTATAAGATGACAGACAAAACCTCTGGCACACCTAAACAGTTTGCCGGTGAGGCCAAAAGACACTCAAAGGCCTTTCACATGGATATAAAGTAATCTCACCAAACAGGATTTTTAAAAATTATCAATTTTCTTTCACTCTTCCTTTTTTTAATCCTCCTCCCCGCCCCCACCTAGAGATGTCATATATCAGAGGTTAGTAAGTATTTTCTTAATGGGCCAGATAGTAAATCTTTTAGGCTTTGTAGGACATACAGTCTCTGTTGCAGCTATTTGATTTTGCCATTGTGGAACTAAACCAGCCATAAACAATAAGTAAATAAATAGGTATGGCTGTGTTCCAATAAAATTGTATTTACAAAAACAAGTGGCAGGCTGAAGTTGGCCTGTAAACTCTAATTTGCTGACCCATCATTTAGGTTATAGTCAAGAATTTGGATTTTAGTCCAATGGCAGTAAAAACCATAGTGTAGCTTTAAAATATAAATCTTATTTAGGCTTTAAAAATACCACTTTGGCTACCAAACAGAGCATGGATGAAAGGGAGCGGCAAGAATGGAAGCAGGAGGCTAGTGCAATAGTCCAGGCAATATATGAAGGTGGCTTGAATTGAAGCAGTGGCAGTGAAAGTGACATTCAGTTTAATTCAAGGGAGAGTATAGGGTTGGAGATAAAACTTTGGAATCAGCAACGTATTGATGGCATTTAAAGCCATAGTACTAAGTGAGATTTCCCAGACAGAAGGTGTAGGTTAAACGTGTAAATAGAGAAGATGGAGCAAGACTGAGCTCTGGGACACTCCCACATCTAAATGTAAGGCAGAAAAAAACGAAACCCATATCCAAGGAGGAAGGCTTCTACAGATGGGTGCACAGACCGTTGTGAAAGAAGGAAAGGCAGAATGCATGGCACAGAAACTGGTGGGTTAGTAGATTTGGTGGTGGGAAAAATATAAAAGATATTTTCTGATTGCTTCTACAATATATTCAGTGAAGTTTCAAGTAAAATCACTAGGTCAGAGAAGGTTCCAGAAAGAAAGAGAAGCAGGTATAAAAAGGTCATTGTGGAAAGTGGGAAAGTGCATTTACCAGGACACTCTTTTATTGTTGGCACTAGTGAATATCCATTTGAGATTTTTGGACATAAATTCAAAAGGAAAGCCATGGGCACAGTTGTATAATTTTCTGGAACACCACTCAGCTGCTCCAGTACAGGAAAGGAACAGGGAGATAGTTGGGTTTAACCAGAACTGGGATTTCTTTTAGGTATAAATGGAGGAAAGAGCAAGGGGATTATAATTTTATGCTTCACATTTTCCCTCTTAAAGACTTCCTGAAATAATGTTATGAAAAAAGTGATTATGGACGACTACTTGATAAGAGTGATGCCCTCGGGCCAGCCAAGTGGCGTGTTAGTTAGAGTTGGCTTGGGACATGAGCTCTGAGCAGCAGGGCCCTGGTTCAGATCCCATATGAGGGCCAGTGATTCTGTGCCCTCTACAGCTAAGATGGTGAACAACAGCTCGACCTGGAGCTGGGCTGCCATGAGTCGCCAGCGACGTGTAGGCTGCTGTGGGGCTGGCAGGCAGCTGGCATGTGCTTTCATGAGCTGCCGTGAGCAGCTGTCCAATGGCCAGCAAGCAACTGCCTCACCCGAGAAGAGCATAATGATAATACCAACATGGGCCAGAGAAGCGACATCCTACACAACTAAACTGAAGAACAAAAAGAACAGCAACTTGTCTGTTCCCCTCCTCCAATTCCCCAATAAAATCTTTAAAAAAAGAAAAAAAAAAGTGATGATCTTAAAACTGCCCAGTAAAATGCATCAGTAAATATCTATTATTTCACACCAGCTATTTTGCTGGCATTACTCTAGAGTCATAAGTCATTGTTAAATAGACATGGCACTTACTTTCCTTTCCACATAGGCTTATCCATGTGAGAAATAACAGGATACAAAACTACATCTATAGCTGCTTAACAGGATAACTGCCTGTTTCTTTCAGGTTATATATACATGGGCTATATTGCAACACACACACACACACACACACACACA